>NW_027106114.1:499771-505876 GCF_000696795.3 Halyomorpha halys | reverse complement strand
TGAATAATAATAAAGCAATTAATCATAACTCATATTTAATAAAATATCCTATTGTAAATTTCAGTATTCTATAACTATCTCACCAATACATATTTTACAATATTATTATGTTATTCTTATTGGATCTTGCCAATCATGTTTAATAAACTAAATCTTATTATTTTTGTGATTTGATGATAACAATAAAACATTTACTGTTAAGATCACTATTCAACTTTAGTAACAGTTACTGCTACTGATATAAATAAATAGGGATAACCAGGCCAAACTATTTATCTAGCAGTCCTTTATGCTTACCACTGGATAACTAGAAGGATGTAATTATAATGATGGTTCTAGCCCAATAACTGAAATAAACCTAATGATTGTTCTATCCCTGTAATTATTATTATAATCATTACAGTTTTTCAATTATTATCTGTGTAATGTATACTGTACATTTACTATTTCTGTAATACTGATTAAATTTTAAATAAATGCTATGAACAGATATTTAGTAATTGAAATTCTCATAGTAATAAAGTTAATGGTCAAAGAGTGAAATGTGGAATACTAAACATAGTATTTTAAAAAAGATATCAAAAATATTCTCTCACAGTTTTTCAAAATATTGAATAAGCGAATGACAAGTGCCTACAAATCAAAATGATGAAACATGTGAAAAACCTCTTGATTTAATTTTTCTAACGCAATTGGGGCTGAAATTATTTTTCTGATGAACATGCCACATCATTTATAGGATGCATAAAATTTAATATTACAAAATTAAAATGAAAGAGATTCTTCTGGATTATTGCATTGCATAGTGAAATTAAATGACTATTGGTCATTTTCTAAACATTTTTGTGTATTAATTTTAAATTAAATTTTATAATTAAGTATATAAGAGATAATGAATAAATATAAATCCCAACCTGTCAAGCATTTGTAATGATTGATTAACCATATGGTCGATATCTACAAGATGTTCCAAAGTGATGGATTTCTCTCGTTCAGCTTGTTCCAGGCTTGATGTTAGCAGGTGTCTATAGTGAGAAATGGTGTGATGGCGATCTTTGTGAAGTGCTCGAAGCAGTTTCTGAAGGCACTTTTGTACACGATGTGTCTAAAAGACAATTAATATTGAAAATTTTAATTATTATCAAATTTTAAACTTTTTATATTACTTAAGTAAATTTTATTTTACTTCATTGCTAAATAAATTGATTGCCTACTATAATATAAAATTTCAAAAATAAATATGTTTTATTAACCCATTCATTAGTTTACATTTATGTTATGTAGTATTTGGCTGCTGACAGGTAACAGGGGACCAACCTGATTTCAGCAAGGTACAATGGGACATTATGATTTAGTTTTAATCATAATTTCATGATTAAAACTAAATAATTCTTTAAATATTTAGTTAAGAAAATCATTTTTCTAATTTTTTTGGGGGGGGATTTCGCTCAAAAAAATTTTTTTCATGCAAGATGGAATCTTAATCTGGTATGTATTTATTTTATATATTATATTTTATTATAAATGTAATTATATTGTTATATAATTAATTAGCATGACCAATTACCTTCCTCCAGTGGCTTAAATGGTCATTAAGGCACCATAGCATTTCCATTAAAATTCCAATACCCATAAAAAAAATTTCAAAAATGGTATGCCACGAGATCGAATGAAAGACAATCACCATAGTTCGTGAACAATGACCAGGAAATCCTGAATTTTGTAAATTAGGTTTTAATAAAGCTCACAAATCTTGTTTTTTTTTTTTTTTTTTTTTTTTTGTAAGTTAGTAAAAAGTAATTTTATTACGTAGATAGTTTAAATATAAATAATAATAATATGAATATTTAAATTTCTGGTTACATACTGTAAATAGTCCGTAATTATAAATAGTTCAGATGTAAATAATATGTCAGTATTTTTGTTTTTAGTTTTAGACAGTAAATAGTTTAAATATAAATAATAATAACAGATGTATTTTTGTTTCAAGTTTAGATTGTATATAGTTCACATCTTACTCACTCAGAAAAAAAAAAAGTAAGTAAGTAAAACATAAACATATTTACATATTTGCTTGTTTTGTAAATCATAATTATAAACCTTAATATTATCATATTATAAATAAATAAAAATTATAGTACATATTAATAAATATTAATTTTTTAAAATAATATATGTTAATATTGACTCATTAGGGAGCGGGGTAGCTCAATGATTAAGGATAAAATTCCTGAATACGAATAAAATTGCTGTGAGTCAACCCTGTCAAATGGGGTCAAAGAGGGCAGTGTTACATAAATTTGTCTACTTCTTTGAGATTCTGTGATAAGTGTTTATAAGTAATTATAAATGCCACAGTCTAAAATCATGTAGGGAAAATTGAAATTGTTTCTGGTAATGTTGTAAGCTGCCAAATCATTTATTCATTTAGTAGTAAAGTTTTTAGACTGCTGCAATGTGTTCCTGTTCTAATTGTCTTGGATTTCTATCTATCAGTATTGTTTAGTTGGCAGTTAAAATGAATGAAATTTAGCAGATATTGTATGTACAATTTATTTAAATTTGCTTTAGAAATTAAAGTAGCAACAAGATTCAGTAGGTATTTGAATACTTGATTTTTTAGTTATACATTTAAAAAATGTTAATAAGAGCCAATCTTCTGTCATTCACCAGTTTAAATATTTGGCAGAACTCTCAACAATGTTTTTGAAAGAGCTTTCTGAGCCATAGTCTGTTTATTTTAAACATTTTTTTTCTTCTTTTGTTTATCCTCCTCCCCATTCCCAACAAAATCTAGAGAAAACTGGCAGTTCTGCATTAAAATTGAAGCAACCAGCAGAGTTAAAAAGTAACTTATGTTTCATTCATTCCCATTAATACTTTACATTTGCAACATGTCACCAAGCAAGTAAATAACTGCAGTGATAGTTTATAAAATGTTCTTACTATTATAGTAAGCTTGTATTAAAAAAACCGAAGTATTCCTTTCCATGAAGCCAGTTTCATTTAGTTTTATCTGTTGTGTTTAATATATAAAACTGGTAACTTACATTAATTGGGCTATCATTTAATGCTTGTGTATAGCAAGTCATTGCTTCTTTCTTTCTTTGGTTGATGTGAGCCATAACTCGTTGTTGATGCATTGCAACTAACTGATGTTTTTCTGCATTTCCTTCTTCCTCTAATGATTGAACTGTTTGCTGAAACCTGCAATTAAATTACTAGATTACTAGAATATTTTATAATGTGCTACTGGAACAAAATATTCTGAATTTCAAAATTATGTTTCAAACTTATTAACAATTTTAAAACACCACCATTCTTATATTACACAATATGTCTTTTTCTGAACATTTTACTACTCACTGATATTTTATGTTATAGGATGAGATAATATAAAAGAACTAGAGAGGTTAACAGGGTAATTTTATTGGAAAATAAAATCAGTATCTTTTTTCCAACTAATTAACTCCATGGTATTTTATTTCTATAAACTAAGAAAAAGTAATATGACCTGAAGCCAAAGCTACTCTAATGAAATGAGCATTTAATAAACAACAAATGAAATAATGAAGTAATTTGATAACCAAATGCAATTTTTTTCCTTTCATTGCAGGGTCAGTCAATTGATAGAACAGTTGTTGTTTGAAATTGAAAATTGTTAGTTACACAAATACTAAATAATTAGTAGCTAATGTAAGTAATAATAGATTTTTCAATATTTTATACATATAATAATATAGTATTGTTTACATTTGAAAGTAAAAAAATCAGAAATTTACCTTAGAGTCATCCTTTGTTTAAATTCTTCAGCTAATTTCGGATCTGAGCTCCTCATATCTTGGTACCTTTCTTCAAGATCAGACCAATCCTTCATTACCTAGAATTTAAGTATGGACAACAATATTGAAATAGAAAATTGGAAGGAAAACAAATATTATACTAAATAACATAATGGTATGTTTATAACAAATACCTAAAGGTGGCTAGAATGAATAAATTATTTTTCTGAAATTAAAAGAAATCTATTGTCTTAATAATTGAATGTAATTACTATAAAATTAATTTGAAATAATCTAAATAATAAACTGGTAATTAAAAAACTACCTTTGTGACTTTTTCTCGATGAAGCTCTTCCAAGCGCTGCTGTGCTTCCTTGTAAGCTTGATGTTCAGCACGTGGATCAAAATTGGTAAAGTATGGATCAGGTGTAGGTATACCAGTGGTGGGCCTAGGTGGCTCAGTTGTTGGTGCTTGTGTGCTGGTGGTACTTGAGCTTAAGATATCATCATAACCATCATAGTCATCATCTTCTTCATCATCCTCAGAGTCTTCATCGTCATCTGGGTCCAAGTCATCTTCACCATCATCAACATTATCAAATACTTCAGATCCACCCATAGGAAGTGCTGGAACCACTGTTTTTTTTAGTGGCATCTTATCTGCTAAAATAGCAACTTAAGATAATTAATGATGCAATTTAATAGGGATTTGAAACATAGAAATTCAAGAGAAGTGCAGGTAATAATTTGGAAATATATAATTTGATGGTTCAATTTTTGGTAAGTAGAGCAATTACATTTTTATTGAATAGTAAAATTTATTAATTGATGAGAAATTCAAATTTGCAATAAACGTAAAATAATAAATAGAACAACTATAAAAAAAGCAACTAATGAGCATACAAATAACTAAGAGTTCATTTATATTTATAAATTTTACCTTTAGATGGACAGCAAACAAATTCAACTCCTGAGAACAATGAAATTCCACAAGGAAGAAGCATAGCAAAAGTGCGAAGAGACATTGACCTATCTAAACAGGCCTGTGCAGCTGTTTGATTCCACCTTTCAAATTCCCAACATTTTGTCTGGTTATGAATGTGGTCAAAAAGACAGTTTTCAGGTACTAGTAGGGCATCACTTTGAAACGGACCTTCTGTAAATTTAATATTAACAAGATTATTAAAACTTCCAACTATATATGATTTTTGTAAAAAAAACTGAAAACATACTATTTTATTTAAACAAACAGAGACATGCATATTCCATAGTTTTGTTTCAACTATTGAATTAAGAATTAGCCATATGTCAGGTGAATTAAAATGTTAATATAAATGATTTAATTTTTAATTTTAAAATACAAATATTATCATTCCATATCTCTTTTTGATTAGTTAATTTGTGTTTAACGTATTTTTTTTTAATAACTGTAAATATGATTACATATGATAAAAATAGCCATGAAAATGTTTTGTAGATCTAATTTAAGCATGGGATTTTGTAATATTATTTGAAATAATATTTGTTATTATTTCCATGTTTCGAAAATACTCGTTATAATAAAATAAAATATTAATTTATATTCATTAATGCTAGTTGCAGTCTTGGGTGGTCACAAGTTCTTAAATCTGGATATGTTCCATTCCATCAGTTTTAATATAAATTAATTTAAGAAAAACCTTGAAATATTACCTAATGATTAAATATAGTAGTATTTTTCACTCACCTAAACACCTAAATGGCTTAACCCAAGCGGTATGCTTACATTTTGAATGACCAACTCTACACCAGTTTGTTATTTTAATAAATCTACTCGATTCCACAATGTTTGTTATATCATGCTTTGGGTAAACCTAGAAGAAAACATTAAAATTAAATTTTAAAACAAGCAACTGTAAAGATACTTTTAAATATTAAAACATTAGTTATAAAAATATTTTAATTATGGTGTAATAATCAATATAAGTACTTTAAAGGTCATTTAGATTAGTTATTGGAAAATAAAATCTAATTTGTTTTATGATCATCTTTTAATAATCAAATGGTAAAATACTGGACTGTGCAAAAACAGTAATCAAGTATCTACTTACTACTAACAACAAAGGAGATATTAATTTGGATCAAGGTGGATATTAGTGTATCTAATAAATAATAAATATAACTATTGGCATTAATATGAATTTAGTTTGTCATGCTAGAGTCAGAAAGAGAAACCTGTTTGATAAGGGATGGGAGATTAGAAGCTATAAAAACTGTATTATATTTCTTACTACAAATTAAGCTTACTTTAAAGTTTTCGTTCTATCGTCCTCAAGTTGGTGCA
>NW_027106114.1:489996-499686 GCF_000696795.3 Halyomorpha halys | reverse complement strand
ATATATAATGTTTTCTTTAATAAAATCGGAAGACACGAATGATATAAAAGGAAATAGAGTACGCCATTGCAAAAAACATAACACGTTGAAGCTAAGGAGCCCATAAGTCAATCGAGAATAAGAGGGTTCGTAGGAGGAGAACGTACAAACAACATTGAGAAAAGGGATAAAGAGGCCGAGAAGATAAAGAACAGCAATGCCGAGCCCTGGAAAACATCCAGAACTAATACATTTATTCCGAGGATGTGCTCATTTATTAATGAACAGAGGGTGGCAAACAGGCGTCATGATCGCAGCAATTTTTTTTGAAAAGTGGAAAATAATTCATGCTATCGTTAATATAATATGAACAAGAAGAATAGTTTGTTATTTTTCCTTCTCAGCATAACTATATAGATTAATAGTATTTAAAAGGAAAATGGTCCAGTTGCGGTTATAATAACTCAAATAATAAAAAAAAACAATTTATTGTGAGCCAGCAGTTCGCCCCACTTTTCAAGGATAAAAAAGAAATAAGTAAAATAATGTGACTAATTAAACTAAGAATGACTATGCTAAAAAAATATGTAAAAGTTTATAAATAAATGGACAAAGTAAATTAAAGAATAAAAATAAGATTTACAATGAAAAGTATAAATAAACAAGAATAAGAAAAATATTTGACAACAAGAAAACATAAATAATAACAAATATAAATTAGATATAAGAAAAATATAAAAATACTGTACACCCACATAGAGGTAAATATAAAAAATAAGAATAAAATAAAAGGTTAAGAAAAAAGAAAAATAATTTAGTTTCGTCTTTTATTGTCTACTGTATTGTTATATTTTTCTTTTATCTAATTTTTATTTGTTATTCTTATCGTTTTCATATTGTCTAATATTTTTGTAATTCTTGTATATTTATACTTTTCACTGTACATCTTGTTTTTATTTTATTTAATTAACTTTAATCATTTTTGTATAAACTTTCACATACTTTAAATCAACGATAGTATTTGCAAGAAATCGATAACCCCAGAAAATCCAAAGCTGAACAGTCGTACGATTTTTTGAAATATTTTAATTCACAAATTTTGGAAAGTACCTAAAAATAAACGAATAAATTTAAAAACAAGATGCTAAATTAATAATATCTATATAATAAGGAAGCTTAGTATTATTGAACAGTGTATCCCCTGAATTTATTTATTTTTGTTTTTGGCGAACCCGAAATATTTACCGTTTAGCAGCAGCAGATTAAGCGGCAATCGGACTATGGTGACTCTTAGAGTCCCTACATACCTTGACTCGTTGTGACTATAAAGTTTTTTCTTACAGAGAATATGTTTAGGGTCGTTAATATTTTTAAAGCTTTATTTGATTTACACCTATCTCATTACGATTGGATCTAGGGAAAATAATGTATTATTTCTTGTATAGTTTCAATATCGAAAGCAAAACAATAAACATGAGAGGTTCGAATATAAAAGAACGGAGTATGGTAGTTCTCGGAGTACGATATGACATATATGATGTCTGGGTCTATCGATGAATTTGTTGGTTCAGCATTGATCCAAATTGAATTTAACAAGTTAAATAAACTGTTCTGAACTTTGTCTTTTCCTAAAAAAATTTGGTAAACTGGTATCTCTAAATAGTGTTTAGTAAGATTTTATTAAATAAAAATGAACGAATTATATAGAGATATTAAAATTAATTTACTGAAAACTCTTACCTTCTTGCAGTATTCTAGAATGTCCATTTTCTCTTTGGCGCAGGTGAACTTGTGCTGCGAGTCTGTTGTCCATCGACCCGCCTCCGTCATGTATTGGCTGTGGTACGCATCATCTTTGGAATGGCACAACATCGCTACCTGAGGTTCGAAGTGTGCCACTGGCACTTCAGCAGCGCCCTAAAGGAAAACAAATATACAAAAGTTAGCGTAAGCATGTCTTTAAACACTAAGACCAAAGATTTTTGTTATATTATTATTCATTGATTGACATTTAAAACTTTACGTTATAGTACATCTAGTAAATTTGATGTGAGACCATAATGATATGATACAGGCATGAAGAGAAACTACCCTTTGGTAAGTACTCTAATAAAATTTTTATATGAGAAGGTCTCGAGGCCATCTTCTTTTTAGGCGTCTGGGAGGATTGTCAGGAAAGGAAGACGAAGCAAGGTTAGAAATTAGTGGGTTTGAATGGTTTAGTGGAACCCAAAGCTCAACTCCTTATGTCCAGATAGGCCTTATTACAGTCAAGTAGATCAGTCTTTGGTAATGGATTGAAAGCTTAGACCGTTTGTCTTGTAAGTGATGTGATAGTCGGAATTGACGTGCAGTTTACTGTCCTTTCAGTCTTGTGTGAGGATTCCAAATTAGTATTTAGTCCAGCTATAGTCCAAGGTAGCGGATCTATTTGACAGGAATTAGAGCGACATTATTTAAGGATACCATAGGGCAGTCGGTAGGTTTAAGACGAAGGGTAGTAGAAATGTTACGTTGAAGACACGTACTGGAAAGAAAAAAAAATTGGTACCTCAACCTCTCATTAGTATATTTCACTTTAACAGGTTATAGTATAATTAATTTAAAATTATTAACAGAAAATATGAAACTTGAATAAAATAAATAGATAATTACCAGTATAAAGTGAAAATATATTGTTTTGGCAGTCTATATAAGGGGAAGTACCTGATCCTCCTAATAAAGCTAACCGAGGATTATTGATTCTGTTAAATCTTTCACACAAACCCCTCGTTAGGTATAACAATCCAATTAGCAACCTGATCCCACATCCCAGAAGTGATCCTATCCTCGGGATCACCCTAATGGTGAGGAATATGCCTTCTTTTGTCTTCCGCATTTATCAAGGGAATGAAAAAAATGGAGATGAATATATTTAGCTCAATTTTAACGAGCTTATACTTTTTTTTTTATAGCAGTTATTCGCTTACTATCAGCAAAAGAGTGAATTTAATAAGCTAATCAAAATAAATTTGGTGGGAAGGTAATTATGGTCAGGATCATACTCCTTAATTATAGGGTAGGATACGCGCTACCAACTAAGAGATAGTCGCTTTTTAGAGGCCGGTTGTGCCCCTGAAGAATTGGCTAATGACTACTTTTAATTATTGATTAACATCCTTCGTTATCACAGTAAAAATAGAACATACATATATTTTGTAAACAGTAAAATCCTAATATACTTAAAATACATACAGAAGTAATTCAAAACCTTTTAGGTTTAATAAGGGTGTTAAAAAGAGAGACATCCACCACCAATAATTTTTTATTACTTTCATGGATGAAATATAGAAGGTCTACAAGAGGAATTAGTTACAGAAACAACAGGTAACATAAAATGAATCGAGTGAGGGGCTCCAGTTGCGAGGTTTGAGTGTTAATGTTGGTTGGATGGAACGACGAGGAGGAACCTGTAACTATTAATGGGTTAACTTGTCTTTTGTGAATGCCTATGAGTACCTGCGAACAATAATTAGCAAATATGACAAAGTAGATGAAGGAGTACTTACTATAGTGTAAAATGGCAATAGAATATATTTCCCAGTTCGGTCCACAGTCATAGGAATGAAGAGAATAACCAAAACAGACAAAAATATTTATATTTAAAATTATATTCTTACCAATTTTTCTCTATCAAGAGGATAGAGTTCTTAGAGTTCTAAATTGTCCTGCATGGAAAATGACGACATCGGAGATAAGGTTTCTGATAAGGATCCGGGGTAAAGCCCGAAGGGACCGAATTCAAAATGAAAATATTCTGGATAGCCTCAGGATTACACCAGTTGGAGAGATAGTGAGCAGCGACATCTGAAATCATTTGGCTGTGTGAATCGAATGACCGACGAAAGAAAGATCAAATGATTGATGGAGTGTAGACCAGAAGGAAAGCACCACCGAGGCCGACAGAGGCAGATGCATACGAATTATGTCAGCAGGCTTGGTAAATTGTAATAGAAATGAGGGGTATGGCGAATTATCGTGACAATAATTGAAGTTAGATTCAAAATGTAAAAAATGTATATATTTAAATAAATACAGTTTATAGGGAGTAAAGTTTTTTTTTTTCTCTTCTTAAGTTAGTTAAATATATTTGTTTTTACAAACATCCCAACACTTATTCAGAATTAAACAACTGTATCATATGAAAATTCTTTGGACAGTTTTCAACACGAAGTTAAATTATCATTTGAAATGTTTCAATGCTTGGAGATATTGAAAACTTTGTGCAGGCTCATGGTGTAAGGAAGCGTCCCAGTGGTAGTGAATGTGGGAACCCAGCGGTAGTGAATGTGGGAAGGTCGTTGTAAATTTCTTGGAAGTTTCTCCCGGCTGTCTGATGGTTGATGTCATTCCCAGCTGTCCTCAGGGCTCGCTGGATGGTCTAATGCAGGGTTGATCGACGAATGGTAGTATCGGTATTGATCCTTTCAGTTCGCTAAGCCTTTATTATTATGCATTTTTAGATTTGAGATTATTGACAACTGAGCAAGCTTTAAGAAATACACAATTTCAGTTACTGACAAAAGTTTTTTGATGGTATCTCGAAACAATATTAAAAAACTATACACCACAACTATGGTGTTTCCCAATGGTTCCCAACCGGTATTCTGCGGACAAATAAAATGCTAAAAAAAAAAAGTATGGAATAAAATTCGATATGGAAATAGTTTTTAAAACTTTAGGATAATGACTGTCTAAACTTTAAAAACAGAAAGCTAAGGTGTTTCAATATATATTTAGTAATTTAAAAAAATATGTTAATATATAAATTAATGCTACTTGAAGTAAATTGTGACATGTAGTTAAAAACCATGTTCTTACTCAGACAAACTGTTAAATACAACCCTCTTGAATTAATTTATTTCGAGGGTTAGATAAATAAGCGTATTGGGAATTCAGTGTCCCTTTACTCATTAGATTGATGTTGACACAATGTCCCTCCCTCACTTTTATCTTATGGTAGAGGCGCGAAGTTTATACCGAAGGGGCTGCCCTTACACAAATGCTAGCAAGGGACAATTATACGATTAAGAGTGATTGTAAACTACTCCAATGGGTAATTTGTCGAAGGGATTGTGCCGTTTGGAAGTGTGCGACGGCCATTGTTCCCAGAGCCTGCGGTGGACAAGGGCCACAATCAATATTTGCACAATGAGCGGCTTCCGCTCCGTGTCAAGAACCCTTCAGATACTGCCCACCAGTTCACTTGTTGGAATTCTAAACCGAAAACAAACACTGCACAAGGCTGGGAAAGAAGTGGGTGTTTGGATTGAAACAAAGACCACGAAAAAAGAAGAAAAAATCGACTGACTAATCACACAATATGGGAAATAAAATATTTTATACTACATACACCTTAAATGTTTTTTGTTATATGTTTTTACTACAATTATAGTACATAAACTTTATGAATTACATAGCATCGACAAGCTTAATCCTTACACATACTTGTTTTTGTTTTTTTCGAAAAATGTTGCAGTTACGCCGTCATATTGCTTTGTCGTTATGCTAAACACTTTTTTTTTTCGCTCTATCTGTCATTTCCAACATATTGCTTGGTGTTTATGTTAAAAACTTTTTTTATTTCATTGAGTTAAGGAAATATTTGAATAATAACAAATGTCTCTTAAGGTTTGATGAGTAGACGTATTATAACGCCTCCCTATTCTGGAGTCACGACGGTGGGGTATTCGGTACTGAAATGTATTTTGTAGAAGACTCTAATAAATGATTAATTCTTACTATGACTAGAATAATTTGTTAATCGATAGGATTACCCGAGCTTCCAGCCATTGTTGAAATATAGATGGGGTTAAACTCTAATTAAAGAATATTAGATTTGAAATTAATCGAAAATATATACTTAGTTACCAATATCGAAGGTTTTGTAAATTAAAAAAAAATCGAAATAAGTTAAACTTACTTAAAAGCAATATAAAGATTAATTATGTATGATTTAGCGATTGAAACAATTAAGCGTTGAAGCAGTTAAATGTTTCCCGACAATAGAGTCGATCCTCTGCTGATATGACAGATAAAATATGTAAGATCAAGTTATTAATTAATAACATATATTTTCCAAAGTCAGAGATATGCCTTCCGGATAATCCGGGTTTCGAATATGGCACATGCGCATGAATGAGATTTTACTATATTTCCATTTACTAACAATGAATAACAAAGATGAACGAACCTACTAATGTTCAGCTGAATAGTAGTATTGAAAATATAAATAATTATTCACTAGTAGAGAAGCAGCAAATACAAGAAGTTGCAATATCCAGAGAACGGATCTTGCATAAAAGAGTACAGTCCCAGATCAAAGAGACGGAATGGAGTCATCACTAATCATAGTCAAGCGGATGTCCTCTGATCGATAGGAGACCAATTTAGGTTTTTGGCGATAGGTACAAAAATGGTTAAAGCAAAGGATTTTCAAACACAATGGGTATAAAGAAAGAACTGGAAGAATATCGAAGGTTAATTACCATAATTACAGAATTTAATAGTGACGGATAATATGGCTATATAATCCACTAAATATCTAAAATCTCTACATTTGTTGTGAAAGAAATTCCTAGTAAATTATTTAAAGTTCTTATAAATAATTTTGAATATTTGAACGAAAATATTTTGTTAGTATAAATGTTTGTAACTACTGGCCTATTAATAACTAAAATTATACACGAAGTACCTATCTAACAGCCAAACAAAGTTTTAAATTTCATATTTAAAATGGGAGAACATGAAAAAAGTACTTTAATCCAAAGTTGAAGTAATCGTAAATAACCTACACCACAGACGTTTATAGAGGTAATAAAGAAGTTCGTTTGGAAGAGGACAAACTTTCACAGAATTATTCCCGGAGGCGCGAACTAAGTTGAATCTATTTTATACACAATTTGGCATAAAAACGTCTTCATAGTCTCACTTCTAGAATTCATCTAACAATGTTTCCTAACTTGCAGTTGGTAGGGATCGTACCGCCGTATCCCATGATCTTAGGATATAAGGTAATCGGTAGATTAGTGATACTTTGCAGGAGTGAGAAAATAATTAAAAGCTTTAAGCAGCAAAAGTTTTATTAAAACGAATGGCAAAACTAGTAAATGGTTCTGCAGAATCTGGTTAGCCTCCAAGAGGCCTGCACTCTAGGCTAATCCGCTAGCTGTTAATCTAAGGAGATAAACCTTAGGTGGATTGAAGGATCACTTTATCAGAAGCTTCCTTAATCCCTAGGTGACTAAGGCCGTTATGCAAGTTGTTTAGCTTCTCCAGGAAATACTAAGAGCATTCACCTTAAAAGTTTAACAGTGTTGTCAAGGATGGTGCTACAAAAAAATATGTTTGAAGTTTCAAAAGCTTTCATTTCTGTATAATACCGATCGTATTACAAACTTACTAGATTACTACTTTTCACTGACTTGTAAAGAATTTTAAAATTTCACAACAATCATTTTTAATTTTATTTCTGTTCAATAACACCATTATGCCTTTAAAATACCGATCTCATAACTCCAGAGCTGTTTTAGAAAACGTTTTGAGTGAAATATTTTATCACAATTTCCACAGCTTCCAAACTTTTCATGTTTTGATATTATTGGGGGAGATTATACTCCACGCACACTCTTCTCCTCATTTGATGACTTCCCTTAGCCCAATCATTAGAGATTTATTCAATTATTATATTCTGCAAAACATGACACAAACGAGCCAGGAAACTTCTGGCTACTATAGATTCGTGATATAAATATTCTTTTTAAGCCTCTAATGAGTTTATTCTCTAAATAAACTATTTAATTATAAAAAGTTTTTTCAAACAGAAAGAAATGTTAATTTTTTAAATTTATTTATTGATATTTACAACTGTATAAAAAATACAACAAGTAAATTTGATCATAATGACATAATGATATGATATAGCATGTAGAGAAACTACCCAGTAGTAGAACTCTATAAAATGTTAATTTAAAGCAGATTTTCATCGACGTCAAAGGGTATATTTCTAATTAAAAAATGTAGAAAAGCATATTTATACGTGTTTATAAATAATTTGTTTGCATATGCTGTATATAAATAATATGTAAATTTTATACGTAAATTTCATAGAATGTATATTGCTTAATAGGGCGAGTGGTGGCACTATGGTAAGGTAAGATGCTACTAACTACTAACATTCAACCGGCGCACCTATTGCCCATAGGCTTCTTATTTTTGCCTAAATATAATGCGTATACCTTATAATAAGAATAAGTTCTAACCAAAAGGGGACGGACTTTTATAGGAAGTGATTCTTTTAAAAGGGATAATCATCTTGAAAGGGAGCGCGGTGGACCGTGGTAAGGCACGATGCTACTAACTCCAAGGAGTCAAACCGGGTTTAAATCAGGCAGGGCAGAAAATAGTTTACTGTTACACTGTAGCTGTGACCCAACCCTGTGGAGCTGGGTCCACCCAGCCTCATGATTTGGGTACCCTTAACTGGGTGAAAATCTGGCGGTCGAGCGTGATTCTGACCAAATCTCCTCCTTGCGTAAACGTTGGTCTAGTAACAGTACTTCCTAACAAACTACTGTACCCTTAACCATTCATGGGTTGTAGCAGTACAGATTTTAATTTAATATTGCTTAATATCTCACATTGATCTTTCGTCTTATTATTGAATTTAATGCATACATTATTATAAATTACTTGTTTTTGTTTACTTTTTTCTTTAATTTCATGATTCTACAATTTAATGCTTATAAAAATCCTATCAGTTTGTTAAAGCTTTTAATTTGACATTTTGATAATTGTCAACTATTTAATGCTCTCATAGTTTAATAATTGTATGCTTGCTTTAATTTTATTGTTAAAATTATTCAGATGTCATGGGATATGATTTGAAAACGAAAGCGTTGTGTAGGGCCGGAAAATAAGGGCATGCTGCCAGGGGCATTAACAATCACTTCGCAGTGGCCATAAACAATATCTGATCCTGGAATGAGTCCAAGTTAACGTTTAGATTATGAATATTTATTTGCACTTTTTCGCTGAACTGCTCTGAGTGGTAAGGAATAACCGAGGACACAGACAGAGCTATTCCATTTGTAGAAACCATATTCGGAGAGAGAGGGAGTGGGAAAGATTTAACTATTGATAGTGGATATCTGCAGGGCACAGTTTCCCTATCATGAACTGTCTATATAGTTAGAACTGAATTTATATAACTAAATATAAAAGTTTTAATGAAATGGTTATTTTAACTCCAGCAAGCTGGTTATACCATATCACGTAGTTACGTTATATTATTTTATTATTATATGTAGTAAGTTGTCTATCGACTAAATTTCACAGTTTTAGAAGTTTTGCAGTTTGGTATTTTGTATTTTAAATTGTTAAGGACCTTCTCTATGCGTACTCTATTTTCGAGCAGATGAATATTGCCTAGCGTTATAGAATGTTCCAAATATTAAATAAAATATATATTTATATGATTTAGCACGATTTGCAGCTGTGAGTCAGATTATCAACAACTTTATTTCTTTTTTCCGATGTTGACTCATCATGGCCATAGGGAAATTTATTTACAATTTTTTCAATAACCAATAAATATCACGGATATATCAATATTTTGTTCAATAATTCTTTTTAACAATTTACTTATGGATTAGGTATTATATACCTATAAAT
>NW_027106114.1:464024-489906 GCF_000696795.3 Halyomorpha halys | reverse complement strand
TATATTTATTCACGAAATAAAAGAACATCAACCTTTTCTACCTGTGGAAAAATTTATAGGTAATAAGCCAGGAGGCGGAAACCAATGTAATATTTTTGTTGATATCACTGTGAATATAATGAGATGTAAATTAGGTGTTGGATATTGTTGATAATATTTTAAAACAGAATACCGAAATCAGTATAAACACTAATTATATACTACTTAGCATATTCTAATCATTATATATACCATACTAACAATAAGTATAAAATGAGTTAATACAGTGTCATCAACACTGATATTCAATTTTGCTAGGAAATAAAGACATTACTGTCTTCAAACGTATTATCTTACATTTTAAATCGATTACAATATATTTAAAAAGGTGTACAATATTTAATCGATAATTATTTCACCTGCTGCACGTTAACAACTTTTCCAGAGTGAGTACAGGTTATATTAGGAACAATTGTGATCACGGAAACATGTGACGTAAGGTGGGCAGAGCGTTTAGGATCCTACTTCAGGATACTGCAGTGCCGGATTGTAAATCACACAGATCATGAGCAGTTTTCTATCAGTTTTAAAATAGAATAATGCAAGCTTCTGCATATTCCGTTCGGAAGAGATATTATATTTTTGTGATAAAAATATTTTTTTAACATGCGTTATTTTTTAAGTAAGTTACCGAGAAATAAAATTTAACTCCACGCTAAAGGGTATTTTATTTAATTACATGAATTTCGTTAATCACAATGGATATATCAATTATTATTTTTTCTTTGTCATGCAAAAATCATGCTTTTAGATCATCAAATTTATACAATGACAAGGATAAAAACTAATTACATGAAACCATTAATAAAATTAAAACAAAAATGCAACTGACATAAAGGAAAATATATTAAAAAATAAATAAATTAAATGGAAATAAAACAGTGTTATACAAATATTGTGATTTAAGAAGAAAGCTATTGAAAACTGACAATGCAATTACAATAAACAGAATTGGAATTATAATACAAGATCTCAAAATTCATTGAAATCAGTTAATTTAAACCTCACTAACATTAACTAAGTAATTGAAATTTCTATTTCGACTTTATATGTCACATTTTATTTTTTCTTGAAAAAACTTTATAGGTTACATATTATTTTTTATTTTGCTTTGGAACGGTATGTAATGAGCTTATATGATAACTTTTATTTCTGGAAATGTGTTTTCAACCTGAAAAAAAAAATTTCTGCTAATTTCAATACGTTAATTTCATAGTCTGTAATTAATTCCTTTCATAGTCTGTATTTATAATTTTTTCATTGCATAAAAAGGTGTGATTGTTAATTATTTCAAATAAACAAAATTAAAGGTAATTAAAAAAAAAAATTGGATTTTTTGAGAGGTCCCAAGTTAAGACCTATCACAGTATTTCATTGAGGATAAGACCAATTCGATATTAAAGAACATTTGATTGTACATTGACATACTGAGTTTAATCAAAATTGTAAAAGTTGTTTTTGAGAAAATCGAAAAAATAAAAATCGATTCTTTAATATATAATTTCAATTATGTACGTATTTTCGTTTTCGGGCTGGGATGCTCACACACACAAAGAATATTTTCCGAGACTTGGATATTTGGACTATTTCAAAACGTATATTTTATTCGAAAATCCAATTTCAAAATTTTTGAAATTTCGTCTTTATCGCAATACTTTTCCGTAGGTATTGCGTGGAAATACATAATATTATGTATTAGATGGAAATAAAAATTATCTAGTGCTCAGTGGCTATGAGCTCGCATAATATGTAGTTGTTAACATTAAACGATTCCAATTCCAAGTTGTATTGCGGAGGCATGAAGTAGTAAAAAAAAAACAGTTCAACAGCTATATATTATGGAACCGGAATCCCTGGCTGTCCACGCGCTGAAATATTCCCTGCCTGTTTTTATTCGTAATCAGCGGGAAGAGAGGTTTGCTGATAGCGCAGCGTGAATAATAACGGCGCAACTGCTCCAAATAGCTACCTTTTGGGAAGGATGGTGGAAGCAATAGATGCAATCACATGGCGTCTGTTGGAGAATATTATGTAAGCACGTTTGGAACATATTTTGCATACAGTAGGTTTCAGACCGTATTTCAACATTAAAAGAATTAGTTTGAAAGATTAATAATAAGTCTTCTGAACGGATTGCGGTTACTATAAAAAAATATATATATATATAATCAAATGCCTTTAGATTGAAACTTTTTTTTGGTAAAAAGTTTTTTTCCGAGTAGTAAGGTATAATAGCTTAAGTGACGATCTGTTTCCAAAATGAAAGTTTATCGACTGATACTACAATGACCTTAACTCATTTATTACTAGTATCCTACATCGTAATTATTTTCCTTAACTGATCTATAGTAGAAACAAAACTCCCCCTCCAATTTGCGTTCTTCATTCTGCTTGATTTTTAACAAGCACTTTTCTTAGTGCTACTTTTCTTACTTTTACTTTCTTCACGGTGTGTTTTATGTAAAATAACCACGTTTATAAAAAATATATATGCCTATGACACGTAGCAATAGTATTAACTGTGGGAAAAATAAAAGTAATGTTTATTAACACTATCCGAGCCATATATTTATTTAAACCTTCCATTTTTATTAAATATTATTAAGTGAGAATGAATTCCTGAAAATTGTATTTAAACGGAAAGGAAAGTGAATAAACGAACGTTAATTTAAGCTGTATAACATTTTATGTAAACGTAACGTAAAATGTAGGAAAGAAAAGGTATAATGTAAAGTGACCTTTTTTTTTTTTTTTTTTCATTTGCGCAACAGTTTCGTCAATTTAACACATTTCGTGCAGTTTAGCAGGCTCTAGACCTCTCTTAAACATTATGAAGATTGGTGGAAATTTTAACATAAAATATTTTATCTGGCCCAACATTCGCAACATCAGGGTAAGAAACTTGTGTGTTTTGGGTAAACTATTGAACAATTCAGACTGACTGACGATAAAATATTTTTCGTTTTTTGTTAAAACTCTTATTTAAGGTTTTTTGAGAACGCTAAAAACGAAACTGGCTTACTTTTTCTTAGAGGACAATTTTTCGGCCAACTATATAGAATCAAATTATCATATTAACAAACAACTAATTTTTTTATCCTCACAATTTTGACCGTAGAACAGGTCCGTCCGTAGAGCCGTCAAAACTGCACGAAATGATTAGCTTCGTAAATGATTCAGAACCGGAGATATAAAATAAAACGTTTAAAAAAATATCAATTTGAAACTGCTTTTTATTTAATAAAACATTATAAAATTTAAATGATGTTCATATGGGTTGAAAGAGCAGAAATTCAGCTTGTTTACAGTTATAATTTTAGTTAGGCTAGATTTGTATGGATCCGTCAATGGGTAGATTTGTACCTTGTCATTTTATCACTAACAGCAAATTTACTTGATGTATGTATTTCTATACAGTTGTAAATAACAATAAATAAAATATATAAAAAAAAAGAATTTATTTCGTGAATGAGAGACATAGGTCGGAAAAACCCTCAAAAAATCAAGCCCAAAGTCTTTTAATTTTTTATTTATATGAAAATTCGTATTTAAGGGTTTCAACATAATTTACTACAAGCAACTTTTGATTTTTGTACATTTAAACTCCTTTAATACAATAAGCAATCTGTTTTCTTACACGAAAAGTGTCAATGTCTTTTATTATTTATTATCCAACAGATTATAACAGAGCAACATTTAAGAAGAATATCTTTAAATTAGACGATCCAGTTTCGAAAAACAATTTATATAGGATTTGAATAGGCCTATTCAACTTTTATTATGGCTATAACAATTTTATAGCCTATGAATAAAAAATTCGCATTTCTAAAGAAATATAAGTATAAAAACCATAAGAGTCATAAATTACATTTTTTAAGTAATGCAAAAATTCAACAATCCAGTGAAAATCGGAATAACTTTTTCAATTAGTATACAACGATTGGTTTTTAACAGTTGAGAAACTTTTCGGCAAAAAGGCATATCCTTTCTGAAAACTTCATCCTTAATATTGAAATACAGAAAGGGAATGTTGCGCACGTTGACTTTAATAAGTTCTTTGGCCATAACAGAGTCCGGAAGAAAGGGAGAGAAGGAGGCGGTTCACTTTTTCTTTTAAGATCGATAAATTTACTCAGAGAGAGGAAATAAAGCGGACGGTGGCTAAATCAGATCCCAGCGGGGGGGGGGGGAGAGGAGGTCCTGGAAATGTTCCACCTCCGATATAAAGCCCTTGCGTCCCTGAGCAACAAACAGGACTCTTTTCCTCTTGAAGTGGTTTAATTTCAAATAGATCAAGTATTTACTAATATTTACTTAAGTAAGTTTGAAGTAGCTGCTCTTCCAAAACCTAATAACTCTTACTAACTTACTAATAAATTATCTTTTCCTCATCTACTTGACTACCTAGGTGGTCAAAGAGTGTGATAATTTTAAGACATCTTAAAAAAGATCTACAAAACACAGATCTTGAATACATCATCTAGCATAATCTTAAATTATTCATTAATAATATCCATAATGTAAGTGGGTTTTGTATAGATTTCTTGTTGAATTTTTTTTATCGGAAGGCATTTAATATTTTGGAATATAAAAAAATTAAATACAAATCGCACGAATGTGAAATAGGTATTTTGTCATTGTGAATTGTATGAGATATGTGTTTTCAGGGTCAATGGGTTATAGTCTCTTCAAATTTTAACCTAACATCATCTAAATTGAATTAAAATCAATTAAAAATAAAGATGAAGAAACTTGTGCTTGGATGTATCATTTAAATCATTCTCGTCCCAGGAAGGTTTAAAAAAAATATAATAATATTTTTGCTTTTAAGATTTCAGTCACTTTGTAAAAAGCAGTGCTCAAATAGCCCATAATACGTTCAGTTTTCGAGGTAGTATTGCATGATATTTGTTTGTTTATTTGGTAAATAAATATTATGAATTTCAAGATAGGATAATAAAGACATATTGTACAAATTTTTGACTTCACCTTAAAGTCAATCTTCCCAAATCAAATTCAATCCGAAGGTGATTTGATTCAGGAATATTGAAGTTTTGCTTCCTTCACACAGCTACACTACCACGAGAGAGAGAGAATGATGATCCTTAAAGCATTATATGTGCACGCAAAAATATATATACACAAATACACGCAGACACCCGCATATATATTATTTTTTACTTATTTTTTGTGGATTTCGGTAAGATGCAGTTTTTCAACTGCCCATATCTTTGAATCAAATGATAGCATTTGATGAGAATTCAGCGTGATACTATGAACATTTTATGCTTTTTCTACTTCTAGTAACCTACTAACAAGAAAGTTTTTACTTGCAGAATATACGATGCTCCATTATCCTTCCCAATTAGTAAGCATACATTGTTACAGTGTATAAGTTTGTAACCAACAATCCAACGGCATTCTATTTAAACGTTATGTACCTTGAATACACTATGTGAGACCAAATGAATACATATTGGTTGATTAATTAGTACGATAAAATTAGTAATCAAATTATGTGTATTTAACTTTATGATTGGGCAAGGTCTATCATCTTTTCCTTATTATCCCTAACAAAACTGACATTGCAGAATATAACTTAGCAGAGCTTCTGCTGTTATATCACTAGCCAAGCCGTGGTCTACCAACTTTGTCAGTTGCGTTTACTCGAAAGCAGACCGGAAACCTCAACTTGTATTAACTTAAATAAATGCTTATTCTCGCGATGTCAGTTCAAAAGCTTGCATAGCAAAGTTGAAAAGCTAACATCATCAGCTAAAGTCACTGGAAAATAAAGTTTGAAATCGCTGGAACGAATTAAAAGAGTTTTGAGAGTATGGTTTGTAATCCTGATAAAGTTGTTCATGTGAGAGTTAACTCTTCATTTACCGAAATCCTTTTGATCGGGTTCTATAAACGTAATGTGTTCCGATCTCACAAAATTTAATGAAATCATCTGTGATCGAATGGATTGAAAATCAAGTATAACCATCAACTGTATATTTGAAGTAAGGAGTAAATTCAAGTATTATATTAGTAACTTATTTACAGACACAACTAAGTCCTCTTTGGAAATTTTTCAGAAGATACAAAAAAAGATAACTACACTAAAAACCGATTGATGTTGGCAATTATTTTTACTTGTATACCAATATTCAATTCAAATCTCAGTAGATTTGTGCACATTTGCAAGAATTTTATGAATTATATCGAATGTTTATTAGTTTATAAGAGGCAAAATTGAAGTTTTGTTTTTCTACTATTCCTGATAACACAACCAACTTAAATGACTTCTAACTACCATACTTGCTGGTTAAGAAAATGTACTTTCTTGCATTCATCACTTTTCAAATATTTTAAAATTTTTTCTGTTCAAATTTTAAATATCAAGTCCTGTTATTCCTATCTCTATATACTTCATATAAAATCTGCTTTTAACGAATTGTTCACCTCCTCATGAAATTCCATTCTTTTATTCATTTAACTTTTCATATATTTAAATTTCGTCTTTATGTTCACTTTTTTTCCTTATATGAATCATTTTTTCTTCTCTGAATTGGAATAAATATTCGTAAACAGAAATAAATTCACATTTTATTAATTTATTATTTAAGAAGACTTTACATAAATAAATGTAAGGATAAAATACTATTGCTTTACTTTTATTATAGAAAGATTTTATGTTAATTGATCACGACTAACCTAATCTGTCGAATGCATCATTATTTTTTATTCATCACATTGGAACATCAGTCCCAGAATAAACAATTTTATTTTCATTGATTCTTTCATAATCTGGATAAATACTAAAACATATAACGCACAGTGTACAAACCTAAAAAACAAATACTATCAGCAAGGTAATAAATAATTCACGTAAATACATTTGTAATATGTTCACTTTATGAAGTTCCCAAATTAAACTATTCTCTCAGTGAAACTGCAATGAAAACTTGCAGCAGTGAATCAACAAAATTTAATTTAGTAATTTTTGTTTTATTTTTCATTAGATCTTTCTTGGACCAATTACAAAAAAATTGTTTCCATATTTTAATTTATTAATGAATTATTCACTAATTCATTAATGAATTATTCACTAATTCATTAATGAATTATTCACTAATTAAATTTATTATGTGTCCAGAAATAGAACTTTAAGAACAGGTGAAACCAGCTGTTTCAGCTGTTTTTTTTTAAACCGCTTAGCCCTATTCAATTATTTTCTTGATAATATTTATATTTCTTTCTAGTTGAAAAAATAAATATACAACTATATTTTGATGAAATACATTATTTTGTTAATAGTACAATAATACGCCCTGCTTTCCTATATGGAGCACCGCTCTTCACCCATCTCCGGGACGGATCACAGCGCCATCTTCAACAGTTTGAGGACAATGTGTTGCGGAATGGTGAGGTCTAACTGAGGAAGACTAAACCGCCATAGTTCTTCGATCTACCGACTGTGCCCGAGTTTATACAACGAAGGCACATCAAGTTCTTCGACTCGCTGATGACCAACGTCAACCCAGTGTTCCAGACACGCTCTCTAAACCTGGAAAACAGTGCCACCAGTGACCAATCATAACCAGTGCAACAGAAACATTTTTTTAACCCTAGTTTTTAGTTTTAGTCATAGTGTCATCAAAACTCTCCAGTGTGCCCCAACACTTTTGACTCATGACCATGAACTCAAATTTAGCCCATTTCATTACTACAGTCTCCTTAAAATGTTGCCCTGCTACAGTAAAAGGAGAAAGATTAGATCTTTATACTTATAAATATGTATGTATTTATTCACTTTCTGTTATTGCGGATTATATGGGTTCTGAAAATAAAAGACCTATTGAGACATACGGAATTGAGCTTTGAGGTTCCACCAAACCGTCGAATTCCTCCCGTATCCAATTCTTACAATCCAAAAGTCTCCGTAAAATACTTGATGCTCTTATTACGTCACAGATAAACTCTCTCATAAAGACATCAACATTCCATTCGTTACAGATTTGGTCATGAATGGATAGAACTCCTTTCATTCCAAAATCCTTACCCACCCAAAACCATTAGCTCTTAATCTCTTATCCTTAACAATTCCTGAAAAACCTTCAAAGCGTCTGAAAAGAAAATGGCCACGGGATCTTATTTAAAGCAATGATTGAAGTACTACCACTGGGTGGTTTCTGTCCAAGATTAGTATGTGTTATGAAACATATTTACTTATTGTATTTTTTATACAGCTATTAATTTCAATAAATAAATTTAAAACAAAATGTAAGTAATGGTCCGTCGTTCAATTCAGATGGATTAAAAATTGCACAAGAGAGATTTCCCCAATATTTCATCTCCTAATTCTTAAATAATCAATTGCAGATATTGGTTTCACTTCTAATAAGCTAGTGTCTCACGCATACATTTCATTTTTATATTATTCCGAATTGTTTTAACCAATTTTTTTCTGTAATCTCTTCCCAGGATATTAGGGAACAAAGCGGGATCCATTAGTTTTGTTGCAACAGATTTGCCGAGTTTTGTTGGCCGGGGACCAGAGGATCATTTGCACAAGGACCATCCATCAATGACCACACCATTCATCAGGACCGAAGGCACGCTGCGAACCTTAAGCTTTGTTAATGCCCTTTGCTAAATGTGAACAAACGGTTCGTTCTGGAATGCTTGAATGTGTTAAAAACCATATTTACACAACTGGTTGATTTTTTATGAATAAGTTTTTAGTTTTAATAGGAAATATACAAAGTCTTACTTGAATCTATAAAAAAACTAAAAAAAAACTTAATACACTTTATCAATAGAATTATTTTGATAACATTTACACATTGGGTAGGAAATTTCTTCTCTATTTTCATTTTCCGTTGAATGGATTTTCTTAAACGATCAGAATTATACTCCTAATAAATTGAAACATCTATCTAACCTCCAACTGAACCTTGGAGATCCAGTTATACCCATGTTTTAGCATAGTTTCCGGTTAAGTATGGTGATGGGACGGGGTTGTGGTTTCGTCCCCAAATCAGGGTTCGCCATGGACTAAATGAATAACGGAAGTTGGCGGTCCTGAAATCGATCGAGAATAATTTCCTCTCGTGCCTTGATCAAAGCAGAATTCGGCTTTCCAAACACATTTGGTTATAAACAGCTTTTTGGTTATAAATCATCACTTTTCATTGAAAATCGACATATATCGAAAAATAAATAACTTATACTTGAGGTTAGATATATATATTTGTTATAGGTTAGATATATATTTGTGGACGTTTAGGAATGAATAGTATTAAATTCCTTACAAGCATCGGGATCCTGTAGGATTTATTATACATTTATTGACATTAACAGGCATTTCAATATGTGCCGCTGAAACGTAACCGGAGAGGCAAGCAAACAAAAGTGTAAGGAGAAATATATAGTATTCAAAATATTTTTTTCTGTTATTATTATTATTATATGGGCGCAGACCATGGAGATCTCGAACGATGTATTTCCTAATACATTGTTTTGTATTATTTTATGCTTAAAAAAAGCTCGGGTGGGACCGGTACTCGATCTGACAACTTTGGGTTGGTAGACTGCCGCGTTGCCACCACTGCCCCCTTCTTTTCAATTAGTTATAACAAAAACATCCATTCAGTCCCACCACTTCTTCATTATCTTTATACTCCTACGTTTCAGCCATTCCGGCCATTTTCAAGGATGATAAAACTGTACATTGTGTTATAAAACGTATTGTAAAATACGTAGAAACCAAAAACGTATTGGTTGAAAGAGTATATCAGCATAATTATGATGTAAAAAATAAAGATAAAGACCCAAATAAATAAGCATTGGTGTAACATGTAGTTAAAAATAACCATAATTTTGATTGAAAATACAATTATTTTCCATAAAGATGATAATACCTTCAAGAGAAAAAAGTTGGAGGCTATTTACATACAGAAAATATCAATCGTACAGTTAATTTCAAATCAGATACAAAACATTTGAACCAGCATTTTTAAATTTTAAGCAAAGTTTATTTATGATCATATTTTTTTTTGTTAAGATAAATAATTCACAATTAGATTTTATATGTTTTTAAATACTAATATGAATGAATAAATGAGAAAATATGAATAAAATTGAAAATATGAGGATACGGCAAACCTGGGATGTTGAGGTTGATTTCACGATGCAGTGTTGATATAGTGATTACGTGAAATAGAAATAATGTGATAACTAATATTTGGCTGTAATAGTGTGAGTAAGGTAGGAAATTTAATTTTTACAATGTTTTTGTAATTAATTTATAATGAATAAAATGTAATTAAATTGGTAAATCCTTGAAAATGGCCGAAGTGTTGAGACTAACTGGATGTTTTTGTTATAACTGATAAAAATTCTGCCTCAAACAAGAATTTTAATTATATATAAATGATTTTTTTTCTATTCAATATTCTTCAGTACATTCTCTTAAATCGATAGTACCAAGGCAAAAAAAAAAAAAAAAAAAAAAAAAAAATCAGGTTTATGTACCATAATTTTGCTTCCTCTCTATCGAAGGTGGGGAAGACATGAATTCATGAAGGAAATAAAAATGTGTTATCAAATCGATCGTATTTTGCGTTTTAGACATTAGGTTAGTCTTTAGTCATAAGCTAGGGTAAGTGCATAAATGAGGATTTATATCAAATTTACTTTTTGTTGGGGGAACTACCATCTATGGTAATTTGGAATAGATCCATTCCACGTAATTTGTAATCGCATAACACTATGGTAGCTTAGATAGGAGTAAGCGCAGTCTCATTTAATTGTTTTGTATTTCATAATTTTTAAAGGAAACGATATTACGAGTCGTCTACACCCAATATCATCAATTGCGAAAATTGTTTCCACCTGATGTGTGGAAGAAATTTTAATATGAAATAACAATCCCTTGAGCCACAGAACATATATGAATATAGGAGAATATTAAGAGAACAGAGGTGTTACTTATTCTAACAATGTTATGCAACTGCTGAGGTTGTTTTAGAGGAGAAGTTTGTAGTGGTTGGTGTGGTATTTGGTTGGAGCGGGAACAAAAGGAATCTTAGATATAATAGGGAACGTCTAGGATACTTGAGGCAACTGCTTCTGTTGGAACTAGATTCAAGAGTCAAGGTTGGTAAAGTTTTTAATAATTAAATTGTAAGATCACTATGTGCTTTCTAGTATAGAATAATGCAAATATTTTGAAATTCTCACATATGAAGACAGTGCTAAAATCATCCTTCCGATTGTCTTGGTAATGACATAAATTTACAATACGCGAAGCACCTTCACATTTTCCAAATGCTGGTTACCACCTCATGAATTTCCAATCACAATTAATGAATATCTGCATTCCGATGCTTCTATTACTCATATTGAAATGCAGGATAGTGACCATTTTTTTGAGAAGTGGCAATATTTTTTAATTTTATAATTTCAGCCCCAGGAACAATGATGCATTTTTAATTATGTAAGGTTTAAATTTGAGACAGATAGTTCATGTTTTGTTTATTTCTTCCTAATTAATGGTTAATCACACATAGTCCCTATATTATTTATAAAGTTATATTGCTATACATTAATTTTTTTGAATTATTTTATTTGGAATTTTTCAAGCAATACCACTAAAATGTCTATATTAAAAGCTAATATCATATAAAATATTAACTAATTTCTTCCTATTCACAGTTGAAATGAATCGAAATGCACGTGAGTGACCATTTTTTCGAGAAGTTGCAATATTTTTTAATTTTCTAATTTTAACCCAAGCAACAATGATACAGTTTTAATTATGTAAGGTTTAAATTAGAGACAGATAGTTCATTTTTTGTTCATTGCTTCCTAATTAATGGTTAATCACGAATAGTCCCTATATATGATTTATAAAATTATTTTGCTATTTTTGAATTATTTTATTTGGAATTTTTCAGGCAATACCACTAAAATGTCCATATTAAAAGGTAATATCATATAAAATATTAATTAATTTCTTCCTATTCACAGTTCATCTTTTCAATATGACTAATGAGAAAAATAAAATCCATATAATAATTTCGGTATAATTTCCAATTTTTACTTTTACAAGTTATTATATGTTTTCGAGATATAAGTTAAAAACCGAAAAAATGGTCGCATGTCTACTTTCGACGAAGTCTGGATCGGCGTCCTCCCCCATATTACGGAAGGAATAGGGACAGTGACTTCATCTCTTATGCACCCTTAACAGATTTCTGAAGTCAAATGCTTACTTCCCTTCTGTGTTCTCTTCCCCTGCTTGTCTTCCCTTTTTTGGGCATTCATTGATTGGATGAAAACTTCGGAACCTACGTTGAAATCCGGTTTTGGAAAATAATTATTTATTCTGTTGATGAACATCGGTTTAGGCTAAGTTTAGGAGACTTTCTGGGTCACACACAGCCTCTGTATTGGGGGTACTTACCTTTAATTAGGATAAAAACCAGGTATTTAAACGCCATCTTGGCCAAATCGCTACCCTGCACAACCGTTGGTCTAAAAATAGTATTCCACCATACCAGGAACTGAACCCTACCCTTAATTGGTCGTAGTGACAGGGGTATTGTTTTTCTTATTACTTGAACCATTGGATTCGAATAAGAAGCTTCTTTTTTATTCTGTAGAGAATTTATAGAGAAGAGATATTTATAGAGAATTTATTCTATAGAGAGATTTGCATTATATCAAATCGCACAATCTATGGCCAATATATATTTTGGTAGCATGTTGTACATATATATTCTTCAACTATTGTTTATACTACATACTAAATTTTATCTCTGAAGCCGTAGTAGAACTATTCTTTTATGTAGAAAAACTCCGGGAGAAAAAGCAGAAAAAAAACGTTGTCCAACAAAATTATTATTTCCGATATCATCATCCACCAATTTTTCTATTTTTTCTTAAGTCTTGGTATAACTAATCTAGAACGGTTCTTTAATTGCTAAAAATATTTTGCTGTAATAGATAATTAAGTTAAATAATAAATAAATGTTTACAATATGCAGTGTTTTTATATCTTTATGGTAATATTTTTTACCTACCAAAAAAGTTTTTAAAGTAAAAACCCCTTCCTTATCAAAAAATATGTTTTGACTTAACCTAAGTGATAAATTGATACTTCCAGTTCGAAAAATCATCATAGATAGTATTTTTATTTATTTATATATTTTATAAGTATTAACTCTAAATATAAATACATAAGAAAAAACATGACATTTAATTATACTATTAATATTTGTGGATAATTAGTGATTTTTATTTATTGCAGTCGAATCTTTTAAAAATTAAATACTTTCTTTTTTATAATATCTTCTTTTTGCCATGATAAATATTATCTTAACGTTCTCTGTTACGAACAGTCCGAGGAGTTTAAATTATGCATGGAGGTGGATGTTTGGTAATGCAATAGCTCGCTGTAATGTAATAGACATTACTCATTGTAACAGGTGCTATTATGTTAAACATATGCAAATCCATCGACCCGGTTACTACCTTAGAGCCTCTCCTACAGATATAATGCTGGTCTAGATGCTTCGTTCTTTATTAGGCGAAGTTATCATTTAATTTAATTATTATAACTTTTTTGTGCAATAATTTAAGTATAATGACTTTTTTATTAATTTAATTATTATGAAATTTTATGATTAAACTAACAAACAAATTTTTAATTTTCATATGAATATAAAAACTACGTTGGGATACAGTTTCAAGATAAACTGTTATCTTATTGTTTTTCATCAGAATTTTATTTGGGATAAACTGTTTTTTTTCGGTGTTGAATAAGAAGCATTCAAAGGAATGATTGTTGAAAATGGATTTTATAATTTACAATATGAATTTTGTTTCCAATAAAACATACTTATATTTTAATTAACGAATTTGTTAGCTTAATTAACATCAGATAAATAAAAATAAGGTAAAATATTTAATTTTAACCACCACTGATCTAATGCTATAAATCTATTTAGTTCTGTTCAGAATTACTAATAAATTTATTGAAAAATCTCCCCCAAATTCTCCAAGGTGATTAAGAATTAGTTTTTTGTTTGTTAATCCCCTTCCTGGTTATTTCAGACAAGAAGAGAGGGGATTATACAGGTTATCACTCTATTTTAAACATCATGTATGGGTCAAGTTTTCATTCCGTGGGACCACCACGAAAAAAAAAAGTCAACTCCCCTAGGCAAGATTCAAACCGGCATCGATGCAGTAACGAGGTTACTCTGATTCATAATAAAAATTTAAGGATTACTAGGCGTGAAGTACGAAGGAACAAACTAGATATGGGTCCTCTCTTTAGTTTATTTGGTAATATTCTAGAGATGTATACTAACGATGCTGTTTAAAAGCTTGTCGGTTTTAACAGTCATGCTGATCTTGTTACTAAATAGTGTCTCTCGTTTAGAAGTGGACAACGAAGAAGCTGTTAACAGTAGTAATTCCCGCTTCGCCGAGGTGATGACAGGAATAATAGCTCTACAGATTGGATTCAGCGCCTCACTAAGGAATCATTACGCCTCAGTTAAATACACCGAATTAAAATATCGTTACTGAACCGGTTTGAATTTTATTAGCGCAGTGGATTTCCAAGCCCCTCGGTGAATAAATCTGTTAATTAGTATAATGGAGTTAATGTTCGGTTGTGAACTGAAGATAACCTTGTGAGTCGATTGCTGAAGGCTCGTCAAGCCTATCATTGTCTGGAAGTTCGGAGCACGAGTCAATGCTTAGTTCTTGAACAAGTCCAGCTGCTTCCCTAGTTCTTCTGAAGACAACCTCATTAGCTACATCAAAGGATTGCCCTGTTGAGTGCTCCCGAGTAGGGTCCGACATTACAAAGAAAGGGCGACTAAAAGGTAAAAGAAACGAAAAGAAGGGTTTGTGAGTAAGGAATGGTTTCTTTTTAAGCCAGGTCTTTTTTATTTTGTGTATTTTAAAATATTGGAAGAAGTCAATAAATGTTCAAGGCAGTCAATAAGTTTTATAACAGTGAAATATTATCCATTATTAATATTTTCGATTCCTTCCCTCTGTACGTGTTATTATCCTAGATTAGACACATTTACATCTTGAATTTCTAAAGCAGTAAAACATAGATTATAGTATGTATAATCCTTGTACAAAAATGACATAAACATATAAATATTTAAAATAAAATAATAAATATATATTTATACTTTCATTCTCTAAATATAATCACACTTTCTTCATTTATTAGAAAAAAATAGTGGCATTTTACAACCATTTTGTGCCTGTTCGAGAAATCAAAAAATAAATATATACATTTTCTGTAATTGGAAAAATAATTTGTTAGGCGTCCCTTGTCGATTTCAGACAGAATTTTATTTTTATCTGTATATTTCTGAGTATCAATTATGATATACAAACTGAAAACATAACTATACTCCATATTACTGCCTGAGATATCTCCGTCATATTTTATTTCAAATAATCAGATTTCGCATCATTATTATTCCTAAATTGAGACTATTTATTCATTTGAAACTGTTAAAACTTACATTAAGAAATAAACAACGTATATTCCAACCTAATTGGCTTATAATCGGTCATTTTCTATCCATAATAAAATTAAAATTTTCAAACTTTTAAATAAATTTGTTATCACATTTCAAGTGATTCTGAGAATCAATAACATTGTCTGACAGAAAATCGGACATTTAAAAAAAAATCTTTTTGTAGATACAGATTTTCTGAAATATCCATATGTATAAAATAAACTGGTACTTAACTAAGATGGGAAGGCGTAGACAAACTGAGAAAGTGGAATTGACAATGTGGGAATTATAGCTGTTGGTGTTAGCAAAATTGGTTATAACTCTTACGATCCGTCCTCGTATTCCTAGAACGAAGGATTTTTGGAAACCTTTTTATTAGAACTGTTATATCTTGCGTATACAATCTTACAAAGGTAATTTGCACCAGCTAGAGTAGTAGATAATATACACAAAATCGTTTGCATCAAGGAAAAACCCTTCTTACTAAACTGGTCTATCCTCCAACAAAACAGTCCATAATGACCTTAATATCCCATATGTTGCACCTTTTTCACGAAATAAATCCCTATCGTATAACCACAATATCCACAAAATCCCACTTTGTTCTGACCATAACTAGTAATGGTTTCCAGAGAGCTCTTAAAAGAAGATGGCTTCGAGGCCTTATAACGTAAAAGAAATATCAAAGTTCGATCAAGGGGTTGCTTCTTTACAGTTCATGTGATATTAATTCCAACAGTAGATTAGATGTTATTATTAATCGAACTTAATTCAATTAACTGAAAACTTTTTTGAACGAATGTTTGTATATTTTTTTATTAGTAGTTTTTTATATAGTGATCATTTAAATAATGTTCAAGGTAATCAAGTTCTAATTGGACCACAGGAAATCACTCTAAAAATATGGTTTTGTTAAACTAAGTCTATCATAAAGGTTTTAGAAATGGACAGTTTTAAAAAAAATTTTACTCAGGTTTTCTTAGTTTTCTTTTGTTGGGCTAAAATAAGGGAGCTTCTAGACAAATTTCCTCATTAAATATTTTTTAATTACATATAAATAAAATCGAGGCTTCTTTCGGAATTGATTTAGATATGGATTAGATATGCCAAAAATTATAGTGTTGTATTAGGTTTTCTGGCTTATTTCTTTAAATTTAATTATGTGAAGAAATGATAGTATGTCTCAAAAGCAACCAAAATGTCCATAGTCCATCGATTTCACTAAGAAGGAAATTCATATTTTGTATTTTTTTTTGGCTAGTCACGTTTTCTACAAATTGAATAATAAAAGGACCTAAAAACTATTTATGTTAAGCAATTCTAAACTCCAACATAGTAAACTAGATAATATTTTGCTTAAGAAATAACAGTTTTTGCATCTTTTAAGACCACTTGAAAGGGATTTTCAATATGATACTAAGTTATTCTTTACTAAGTTTTGTTCATCGTTAAATCATAAACTGCAATCCTAAAAAGATTTTAACACTGAAATATTCTGCTTATTTTTGAAAAATATTTTTCTAGTTACTTGTGTCTTCATTAAGAATTACTAACTTAAATAGTTTTTTAAATTAGTTAAATTAAATTAAAATTTAGTTTTAAATGTCACTCCCTCTTATAACAGGATGGTACAACGTATTATAATTATAACGTTGAAATACGTGATTAATTTAAAGAACATGCTTTTATGTGAGGAATCAGATGCAAACTTTTTTTAAATGTTTTTGGGGCTTACTATCACCTCTTCAAAAACGTATGTATCAAACAAACCTTATTTCATACCACACTTCTCAGGAACTCAGAATCAACAATATGTGTAAAATATTTAATCTAATATCGAAAAATAACATATAAAGATATAATATGTAAAGTGAGTATAACAAATAAAATTCTTCCTAAAAAAGTAAAAAAAATTAAAGAAAAATAAGTTTATTATCAGTCGAGCACTAAACGGAATGAAAAATAATACTTGTAATCTTAGCAACAATTTGTATTCTATTGCCAGCAATATTATGTATCTATTTATTTATTTCATATTATTTTAAGTCATTTAATTTCCAAAAAAAATAAATAAATTTTTATTCCACTTAAAATAATACTTATACATATACTTTATCATGGGTAGTATGAGTAACTCCTGCAACGTGGAACACAACTCCAGAATCACCACTACGTATCAATACCATAACAGATAGGCATAACGGGAAAAATAATGAAGTAGTGGAATTCAACTTGGTTTTATAACGACTCTTGTTACCGCCTAATCTTATTTCCACGGTCTTCTATTAGTTATATATCCTTGGTCACAGTTGTCTCTTCTGCAATGGATACATTCTGAATACTACTGTTCAACAACTGATAAAAATAAAAAAGTTATCCATGAAATGAAGGAAACTAATCTAATTTTTTTATAACACCAATAACATTTGTTGGAATCCATAATCAATTCGATATATTTTTATGGGAACACGGAAATTATGAAACCGAGGAAAAGGGTGGCACTTATGTAGTGATGAAAGGTACTGGTGGTAACAGAATATCGACTTAAGTCATCACTAATTTTAACTGAAAGGATTGTTTGCCAAAAAGAATTTGATTGACCAAAGGAATCAAGATGAAATTATTTAGAAATGGGAAGTTTAAAATTTTAATTGATGGTTATTTCGAAACGGTTACCAGACAGATAATATTAGAAATAAAAATAAAAGTTCTTTTAACAACCTTTTTGGAATGTAAGGTATGTGAACGTTTTGGACAAATGCTGAAAGAGATGCAAAAGAGAATGGGGAGCCATTTGTTTATAAATTGTATTTTGGGCCATCAACATTGAAGTCACGTATTACACCTGAACGACATTAAGGTTTAAAAACTACCTCGCATTTTGTGAGGAAGGGCTCATTACTTTTAGTCCCTTTGTCCTATTTAGCAGTAGGCGGAATAACTGCTGGTAAATTTCTTCCATTCCACTGACTAAGGATGGGTCAGCCAGGATATATCGTCTCGCCGAGCAATCAATTTGAGGTATACCAGCCTCAGCCCCCTTCAGCCATTTTTCTTACTCAAGACCCGGATAATGTTACCTTTCTAGATTAGATTGTCAACTGGAGTCATTCCTTCCAACTCTTTATTTGTCTCGTAAGACTGCATGTTTGTAACATTTTGAGTGCCTATAGGGAAATATTTTTTTTCCAAATGACAGTAACGTAAAATAGTGAAATAAATTAAATTATTACTATTTCTCAGTATATTACATACTTTTTTATTTTCTGTTAGCATACCTTACTACAATTTTACATTTATAATATATTTTCCTTTTCGACATGCATTTAATATCTAACCATCATTTGATTTGTTATTATTTCTGTACATTTATTTATTTTTTTCTTTTAATTTATTCTGCTCATTTTATTCAATATTCGCGTACTTTTTACCTACTATAGTTAGATTATATTTCATGTAATCACATACTCTTACCTCCTTTACAATATTTTTAGTTTTTGGTATTTTGTATTAAGCCCTGATGAAGCTCTGCAAAGTGGGACGAAACGTTGGTATAAAATAAATAGTTTTAGTACTATTTTAGTTCTGTTTCTACTTTTTTGAAAACCATCCGTACCATTTTCCTTAATCAACTACGTACGATCAATTAACAATCTTATAATAAATTAAATAATGCTAATTTCTAAATATTTGCAATCAGTTTTTTGGCATTATGTGATCTACAAAAGCAAAATATATGTTTATCGATTATTCATATTAGATAAAATAATAAAAGTCACACATATTAAAGCGCAAGAATATATATTTTATTGTAATGTTTCATTCTGATAACCGAATCAATCATATGCCATATAAATCATCATTCATTTTGAGAATAGTGTTTTTTTTTTGTACCTCAGTGTTTTAGTCACTAAAACGTCGAATATTTAAGCAATAATTTTGGCCCGTACAAAGCAGATAGTCTATATTTAATTTTTATATTTAACTAACACATATCGGGCTATCGAACTAAGAATGGAAAAATTTTCAATAATCTTCACATTGTATTTTACTTTTTATCTAATATACGTGTTAAACTAAAATATTTTCTCTTAATTCACTCCAAATTTACCAGCTTTCCGCCTAGCCGGAAATTTCTTGATTCTGACTTGAATGGATATGTGGGCATCGTGAATGGTATAATCGTTGAGTTATGATTACAGCTATGCAGCAATCGTAACTTGGGCAGGCGCGTCATATATACCATATCGCATAACAACTTATCCTAAAACCTGGTTGACAAGACTTTTTATTTACTTAGGTATTTAGTTTAATGATTGTATCAAAAAGCTTTAATTAATTTTAAGAAGAAAAAAAATGTTTTATAAATAATTTAAAATGAAATATATAAAAACAGGTTGATAAGTTATATAAAATAAAATTTCCGAGAAAGTATTCAAACCAAATTTTGGCATTTAAATACACGATTTTATTTATAGAAAGACTTTTAAAATTGATGGATTACTTGAAATTTATTAATTCATTTCATATTCATTTAATCTGCCATTAAACCTAAATTAACTTGAATACCGAATGAATGCGGCTTGGCCTTTCAGTCCAATAAACTGTGTGTAAAAGCTTGATGTAATTACATCAACAGGGGGTACTGTTCAGGAGTGTATCGATCTTAACTCCCATCAATTCCAGGAGTTTATTAGCGAGTGAGGGGGCGGTATTGAAAGAACGCCGATACTCAACACGCTTTGTTTAATTACATTTATTGATGTTTAATAGCCATATAACCTATTACAGGCAACTGTTAATGTTGATAATCTAAGGCCTATATTAGTATACAGTCAGTAATTAAATTTAATTTTATTACTTACAATGATTTAAGCCTAGAGAGTAGATACTTTTTTTAGTCCGCCAAATTCAATATGATTTTTTATATTATAAGTACTACCGAAGCGTTTATGATATGATTCATTAATGATCTTCATTGGACTATTGATGTTTTCCAATTTTTACTAGATTTGTACAAGGTTTCTCACATGGACTATCCACGAAATAAGACGACTGTCTAAGGCATAGTTTCGGTCTTTATGAACAATGCTTAGTCTTCGTTGTCGAAAAATGGTTCGTAAGGTTTAACTGTAAGGAAAAAATACAAAGTATTGTTATTTTCAATTAATATGGAATTTGTGTCAGGATCTTAGCGATTATGATCTATTGCTTTAAGCCATTGGTAAACCATTAAATAACATTTAATTTAATATTACAATAAATAAATGCCGTAATTATGTTTTTCGGTATTATGGGTGGATAGGAAGGAAAAGATCCTTGTATTCAAAAGTAAATATTGTGTATTATATGTCTACCAAACACTTTAAACGACACTATAGGAAGTGTTTCCCTTTACAGGTGCAATTGACGGTTGTTTTGTAAACAAAATTATCAGGAAGTTCTAATATATAGAAAGATAATATTTTAGTCATTAAGTGTTATCTAATTTTTTATAGCGTAATGCAGATAACTGTCATTATCTTATACATGTAAGAAATACAGAAAACGTAACAGATCTTACTCGGTTTTTGTCAAAAGAAATTGGAGTTTATTGGAGGAGGACATCATTCAGATGAAATATAAAAAAATTAAACGAAAAAGAAAATAACTTTATCGTTTGATATCATAAACTGTGGTATTATGGTCTCCTAAACATAACATCCTACCGCAGTCCTATTATTTATTATAAGGTCATACCTTGAGGTTAGATTTTTCGTTGTTATTCAGGATTCAACATGCCGAATATTGTCAAATCGGCGCGGGGATACCGCAGGGCAGCATTATTGGTCCGCTTATGGACTTTATATACACTTCCGATATTCCACGAACGACTAAAACACTGCTCGAACCTTACGCAGACAACCCTGCGGTACATTCCACGGATGCCAAACCGATCACTGCTTCTCACAATGAACAGTTTCATTTCAACTTGATACAAAATTGGTTTAGTAAATGGCGAACATAAAATAACCTGCAAAAATGGAATCAGGTTACATTTACACTTATAAGTTTAGACTACCCTCAACTAACACTTTACAATATCCTGATCACTAAGCAAACAGAGACAAAATACTCGGGATGTACGATAGGCAGACCACTGACCTGGAAATCACATGTGACATCTTTGAAAAAAGGACTTTCATTACTTCGACGGCTACTACATCAGAAAATAAATGATCTCTTACAAACAAACAAAATATACAATATGCTGCTTAGACCGCATGGACTTACGCTACGCAGGTGTGCTTCTGCAAAAAAACTCACAGTCCTTTTTGCAACACAAATAAGTTATTGCACAAGAATCGGGACATACCATATGTGACTGACATTATTGAAAACAGTACATTTCATCTTTTATAATATTTAAATTTAAGTCCACTTAATGATTTTTATATTATACATTCCTTATTTCTTAAGATAACGTATTGTTGAACGTTTTATTCAAATTTTCGACCAATCCCGTTAGGTTTTTTAATTTAATTAATATTTTTTAAATTATCTATAATCAGGCTGTCACCACAATTTAAGACTATTTTTTTTTTTTTTTGATTGAAACAATCAAAGCTAGATAAAAAAAACAAAACATAATGATTAAAAAATTGATTTATACTTCTAATTATGCTAATTACTAAATTACAATGCTCATCACAGTACATGAAAAGAAAATATTCAATTTAATAAGTTAATTTAATAACGTATTATTTTTTATGAAAAATTAAGGAATGTCCCATTTTAATGTGCACATTAAAAGACATATTAATAAATAACTTGGGTTTTTTACTTGTATTAATTCAAAACCATTGGTACTTTGGTCCAGCTATTATGTGTATAGGCTGTTCTGGTGATTTTTAAAGCGAAAAACTTCCATATAAGTTAAAAATGGTTGTAACGAAGGGTAAAGAACATCGGAAACCATGTAGAACATCTGGTACAGTTCTACTGACATGTTACCAAGCACAAAAACGACCAGCAGTCAAAATCGAAACAAAGTCGAACTCAATCAACAAAATACTGCCGACTTTAAACAATACAAAATCTTCGATTAAATTAATATTTGTAATAATAAACTTAAAATATAGAGTGTACAGTGTAAAACATAGACTAGCCAGGATAACCATTATTCTATACATATGACGAGATAAAATAATTAAGATTTAATATAAAAAAAAATTAATGGTGTACTAACACAAGAGATTGATTTAGAAATGGACGGTGAGTACAAAAAAATGGTCAAAATGATAATAAAAGATGGCAGAAGTTGTAAGGGTATCTTTGTTTCATGGAAATAGTACTTTCATCGAAGATATACAAAAATATAAATATATAAAATAGATTTTATATTAACTCTAACTAAACTAATAAATTCATAATATATAAAATAATTAAGACAAATGAGTAGTCTTATAAACTACTCATTATAGCCAATAAAGGTTTTCGATTCCGTTCGAAAAGCATAGAAAGAGAAGCGAAGGTCTCGAAAAGTGGGAGAGTTCTGGATGACAGGTCATGTCCTTTCGACAAAAGACCAATTACAGGAGGGGCAGTTAGCCAATTAGGCGTGGAGATTGGTGGAGAGGGTGGGAGGGAGGGGTGGGAGTGGGTAGATGGAAAATGAACTTAATCAGCGGACAATGAAAAGGATCCCTGCTTTTCCACTTCCGCGGAACCTCATCGTTTTTCTGACCGTTTTTACCCAATCATGGTCCGATGGTCACAGAAATGAAGGTTTTCGTCTCCTATAGAGGTATAATTATTGGCCAGTTCCAGTTGGACTTTTAACGTGAAGGGAATATAAATAGATGAACTGATGAGCCATCAGATTATTTGGTAGAAATGACTCAAATCAGGTTCAGAATATTTTCCAGACGATTAAATCCTATTTGAATTTGATGAAAGATAAATATAATTAATTAAATACGCATGAGTATAGTCTGTCAATAGTCCTTATCCTAACATAGAATCTTGTAAATTAATTAGAATTAATGTATGAAGTGAATCCGTATTTCTTGTTTACGACTATTTTTATATACATTTAATAAACTGATATATTGATCCTTGTAATATTAATATATCAGACGATGTGTATATTAGTATAACAGAGCCATATTACAATTTTTCTTTCAGATATATCACCTAATTAATAGTTGGTATTTTGTTTTTTTTTTACTTCAAAAGTTTTGGAGATGTACTGAAACTTTACTTATTTATGTTTATTAGGGTGCTGATCGCGAAATGTAACAACTATTTTTCCTGGAGAAAAGAAACCAATATTTTTTTGTTTTGTTTTTAATAACAGTTTGAAAACCATATATTGATTGATCTATGTATTATTTTTATCAAATTAAATAAGAGAAAATTACTTGCATTTAAGATTCTAACGATCTTTGTTTAGCCGCTTCGTTTTAATTGAGTGCTAATCCAATTTAAGAGATGGAATGTTGTCCAGCCAAATGAATACCATTAAGAGACGTCAGCAGAAAAAAATTGAGGTCACTAAGTTAAAATTCGTAACGAAGATCTCAGCAAATATAAATGAGCATTTTTTAAGACTTCTCTTTTTTATCCCAATTTGACTGAATTTTGTTGAGCAGTGTTATACATTAAGACAGATTACACTAAAGGGTAGATGTAAAATGATAAAATAATATGACTAAATTCACCACACTTTATAATAATAGAGTAGAAAGATAGGTTTGAATGAAGATTTTTTCATCAGTTACAATAAAATGGATTGCTTTAATAGAGTTTAATTGGCAACCATCTCCATTGCAGAGAAGGCGTTCGTGTTAATTTATAATTAATCAGTATTTATAGAAGAATAGTCTTTTGAAAACTTGACTTCCGAGAAGATTTATATGGAATTGAATTTCGATTTATTGATCGCTTTGCTATTAACCTATATTTCGCCAACAACCTTCGTGTATACTATTATAAACTCAATCATTTGCCGTGTCTGAAAACCTGAATTCGTTAATTAGTGACAAGAATTATGTTAATCTATGTGAAATAAAATGTATATTTAAAAATTGAACAAACTTTAGATTTATAATATTTGTATACAAATAAAATCAAATGCTTAATATTTAAAATTCTAATATCTACAATAAATAGAAAAAGTAATTAATGCCTAGGTACATGATTACCTATATTCCGAGATTTTAGAATTTCAATTTTATCAAGAAAAAAAAAATTTATTTGTTGCACGAAAATAAATCCTACGGGATTTTTTTCGGTTAGAAATGTTTATCAAGAAAAAAACTTTTTGCAAATGCAAAAACGAATTTACATGATGGAATTGATACTTCACCATTTCCACAATAATCCCAAGATTTCACATCACAGAAAAGCACACGATCCGTTTATGAAGTATAGGTGTTTATCAACACATAGGCGTTTTCGTAAGCACAAGTATTGGATGGAATTCGACATAAGTGATAAAATATTTTTTTTAAAACAAATCCCAAACTTCCCACAATGATTAGGCTATATTGGTCGAGGCGTTCTTGAAATGTGCGCGTATTTAGGAAAATATGTATGCGCATGTGCAAGCAAAAGTGGTGGACTTTCTCTATCTCTACAAATGTCAATAAAATTGGATTAACGGTTATAGCTGCGATGCCTGAACAAGTATTTGACTACAGGCAATAACCCAATTTCTTTCTTCATACCTCAAACGATTAACGATTCTGGGGAAAAACGTTCGTTTTCAATTCCTTAAGGGGCCTCTACATGTTGGCCAAGCCATGGCGAACTCAGACATACGCCAGCATGTGGTTGGCCTAGGCTCGTTGCCGATCCGTCGAGAGTCGGTTTTTTGAACACAGATCAAAGGGGTTCGTGAGAGCGCTCGTGTAGCATCCCCACCATTGTCCTTTGTCTAGTTGCAACTGAGAGCTGTTAGGAGGTTAAAGGTGTTTGTTGGCACTTTTTATAATAAGTTTTATATTTAATCTTATTTATTTATATTTAATTTCCTTCCATTTTCTTTTTTTGTAATAAAAATAATACAACCCAAGTGCAATGGCTGAAACCATGAGTACGTCCGCCATGCTTGCCTCTCTGAATAACACTGACATGTGGATGGCCCGCTCTTTGTTTGCCGAGCATTTGTACGAGCCTCCGATCCGTGGCGAGCGGCATGCAAATCTATAAGGCCATAATACGACCAACTCTGCTCTATGGTGCACCACTGCTGCGTCACCTCTACCGAACAACGCTTAACAAGCTGCAGAGTTACCAGAATTCCGTCC
>NW_027106114.1:438333-463604 GCF_000696795.3 Halyomorpha halys | reverse complement strand
GGCGAGCGGCCAACATGTGGACCCACCTTTATGTAGCGAGGAAGCAAAAAAAAAAAAGCTTTAATTCTATGCAGATGCGTATTTTTTTATCATTTCTCTAATAATACCATTCTCGAATAATTGTACCTTGTTGCTCTAATTGTATTGTTGATATAAAAAATTGAATATTAACAATTCTTGTTATTTGGGTCATACCAATTGAAGAGGAACTTCTACAACTCTCAGTTAATTTTTTTTTTTAAATTATTGTGTAAAATTAAAGTATTAATTTTTATATAGAGTGGTTTCAATGCAAAAATGTATACTTCATTGATAATATGTTGAGTAGAATATATTGTATCTTCAAGAATAAATAAATCTGATAGTTAAAGACAAGACTAGTGTAATACATTGAGGCTAGTCCACACTAGATAAACGACTAGGTCAGGTCAGTATAATGTGGCTTGAATTAAGGCATGCCATTAGTCACTGTACCAGCCAGTCTGGTGGGGTCACGAGAATGGCCTTCGTTGTCTTTGCAACATGAAGAATTATAGAGCAATAATCATTCTCAACAATTGCGTTTTATGTCGATTCGTTAAAAATTCTATGTAGTCTTATGTTTATTTTGAACATTCAGAAAACAAATGTCACCTCTAATGTGCCAATATTGTCAGTCCATTCTCACGATTAAACATATTTTTGAAGAATGCCCTCACTATTAGACAAAAGTAAACAGGATAGGACTGACCCCAAATTTATCTGAAGCTCTCACAGATGAGCAAGCTAAAGTCATATTAGTGTTTAAATTTTAAAAAGTGCATCGCCTCTTTTCCAAATTATAGCCTTTCTTCGGTTTTAATTTATTATTTTATTATCTATAATTTTTATTTAAGTGTGCGTGAGTGAATGTGTGTTTTTAGCTTTATAATTATAACAATCTTTAGGCGTTGATGAACAAAAGGTTTTACGCCTTTTTTATAAAATAACTAACCAACAAACAAAACAAATGCACAAGTGCAAAGGCTACGCACAGAACCGTAAGAAAAAGAAGTTGTATACTTTCAAAACCCAAACAATACATCAAATGACAAATCTAAATTAAAATGAAATCAAAACTTTGGATTTACTTTTAGTAAGGGAATAGAAGGTGACAACATGCTGTAGTCTATAAATAGTAAATTAATATTCGTTCCTAAGACGAACCATTAGTTACCATTCTTATTACAAATGCCACAGTTAGTTGCTCACTATAATGACATTAAATTAACTTCATTGGATCAATTATATAAAATTAATTTTATTTCGCACTGTTATGGTTTTAATAAATTACAATTATATTTAAAAAAATACAATTTCTGTCAAATATTCTTTCTGTAAGCAAGTAATTTTGTCAAGGTCATTGACTCTCTGTTATCTTCATGATAACAGGAGTCAACGAAAATTCTTCTTAAAAATTTTGTTCTGGAAGATTCGCAGAACTGAATGATATGACATAATCAGAAAAATCTCTAAATAATGAGAGAAACTGATACTTTTGTTCTTCAACTGTTTCAGAAGACTCCAATTTGTCAAAGGAGATGAAAGGAAAGTGGATTTTCATTCATTATAATTAACTCATTATAACTGATCTTTTCCTAGTTCTTATTCTTTCAATTAATCCTAAAAAATAATCATCCCATTTCATTGTAATTAAATCTGAAGTGATTATTCACAAAGAAAATTTTGGTTTTTGTCTCTTTTGTCCTGAAAGTGTTGATTAGGATTCTGTCAATACAAATGACTTTCATCATTATTTCCGAGTAGAGATAGAATTTTAAATTAATTTAAGTTGAAATAGATACCATAATATCTTTAAATAAAACGAAATGTATTAATAATTACTTTTTTATAAAACACTGAATTGTGAGAGGAGTCAGAAATATAATAGACGTTCCTTAATAAGTAGAAATAATTAGTGTTACTAATTACAAAATAATTACTCAGAGTGTTTAGAGGTATTAATACAGAAATATCTGTAAGGTTCGGGGGATGGAATTATGAAACGTTAAGATAAATTGAATTATATAAAAATCTTTAGAAGTTCCTTTCTTTCTAACTACACCATCATGATAATAGTTGTAGGAATGTTGTTAAAATCAATTAGAATAACTAAACTAAACACTGCTTTTTTTTCTTTATTATACATTTTTTATTATTTATATTATTTAATACTAGCTTTTTCATATATTTGTAATTGTTTAAACTAACCTTAATACCATTTAACTATCTTATTGTTACTAGTTATGCACCATCACGATCCATTGTTGGGATTATTATATTCACTAGCCATAATTATATGCATGTCTGTCATTTATCTTATATAGGTATAAATTATAATACAGCTTTAATACTCTTCAAATTCATTATCTCATTTATCAATGTTTCTTCAGTCTATTATCATCAATTTCGGTTTTAAAGTTAACTCTTATCATTCTTTTTTTAAATTTTACTCCTTAAGAGGGGCCAATCCTGATTATTTTCTGTATAATATACAGTACAGCCAAATAATGATGAATATATATATATAAGTTAAGTATTGGCGAAAGCAAAATGTCAAAAAAGAGAATAAGGAATAAGATGTAACACGTTTGAACTGCTGTAACATACTGGCTTTATTGGGTTCAGCACATCTTGATATACACACATGATCAGCTGATCTGCTCAGTCAGCTGACATCGAAGTACCAGCTGACTGTAACTTTATATATATATATATATATATTAGAAGATGGTCAGGGTTGCGGTCAAAAAAGGAACAAATATTTTATAACTATTTTAATGTCCGACGTTTCGCCCCACTTTGCAGAGCTTCATCAGGCTGTTAAAAGCGAAAGGTTGAACAAAAACATTTTTTTGTCAGACATTAAAATAGTTATAAACTATTTATTCCTTTTTTGACTGCAACCCTGACCATCTTCTTATATTTAAGTTTTACGGTAAACTTTTTATATATATTTTAAGTTATATCTAATATTTCCTTTATTCAATATTAAGTAGATTTTGGCGACCGAACCTAGATATATAAAATTTAAAACGAATCATACACTTTCACTTTTTAGTTTTATTGTAAACTTTAAAAAAAAATAATAATAATAATGAAAAATGTATTAAGAAACAAATACTTCAGTATTAATTATTAAGTAAAAATAAACCTAATAACACTTTAAACCGTATAGACATATAATACATTTACAATAATTATTAACCAAATAACCACAGAAATTAATTAAATATTTGGTGTATTTGCTGAATAAGATTTTTTCCAATATGTCAGTTTTATTCCAGCCCCAAATTATATTCAAACAAAACCAATAAGTCTCGGATTTAGTGCGCCCTAATGAAATTTATCACTGGCTTCAATAGCAGGACCGGTTTTGAATTTAATTGAGTGGAATTTAAAGGCCATAATATGCTATCGATTGGGATTTCGGTATTTGCATATCATTAATAATGCTCGTCATTACCGTGCCTTCTCGTGTACATGGCCTCCATGATCGGTTACATGATCATTTGCAATTCATGTGGGGCAGGTCAGATCGTTCCGACAGATTTGTGATCGTGGATTGATCATCGCGAGCTCATTTCAAGTTGGTACTAATCAATGGAATATTTCAGCCACAAGACTTTTTGGTTAATGAAAAAGTGGGGAGAAATATCTAAGAACAGAACAGTTCACATCACAATCGCTAGTGATGAATATACGTAATTTAATTAATATTAATATGGTTGATGGAAAATTTTAAATGATTATGACCTTATTTCAAAACGAATTTACAGATGAAGATGTCATACAATCCAGAAGTGTTTTATAGGCTGAAGTGTGGTTGCAAGTCTGGATTTACTGGAACCATTGAAGTTTGGAACTGTTCCAGCAGTTTTAGTTTTGTAGTTGGAATAGTTCCCCTCAATGGTTCCAGTTCCAAGTCTACTTAGCTCGTTTGACGACCTTGCCAGATAGGCCTTTCATTTCATGGTTTCAGATCCGAATAGTACAAGAGCCCAAGAAGAGAAATAAAAACAGTTATTTTATCCCAATTTTGTATTACTTTAATGAAAACTATGTATAATTACTAGCCGAAATTGTCTGCAAAGTAGGAAGGAGGTATAAAAAATGGCTGTTTCAAAACGTTAAAAAAAAAAATTAATCTTTCTTTCGGAGCTCTATACCTTTACCACTAACAACAACACTAGAAAACCTTAGAGAACATAATTTAAAGTAATGTAAATTTGAGCCCTAATAGAGCTATTTCCGTTCAATAGTATTCAAGATATAGCTTTTAAAAAGCAACATTTTATAAAAAAATGTGCTGAAAGATCAGTAGTAAGTGAATCTATTTTGAGAAGTCTATATCTCAAAAACCATTCAACGTTCAGATGTCTACTATCACTCAATTTATAGCAAGTTTAATGGACTATAAAGTAGTTTATGACATTTATCTTTGTAGGAGTAGTAGTTTTCATGATATTTGCTAAAATAAATTGATTTATAGTTGTAGGGTAGATTATACTCTTAACCCATTATTATTCATTCAAGCTTTGTTGCTGGTTTAGTCGCGACAAGGACAATTTTTAATTTTAGATAAATGAATCTTATGCAGACTAATCCAACAACAATTGAAATTTGGTTCACTATGATACACTGGAAGGGATTGAATAACGAATAAAATAAAGCAATTAAAATCCAAAAATAAAAATAATTTCTAAATTTAAAAAAAATGTTAAGTTAACAACAGTTCAAGCAAATTTCTTTTAAACACTACTCACATTTCCTCCCTTCAACACATTCTTGTATTACGTGTCCCTTTCATTTCCACACATATAACATAAACTTTATTATTTTGGATCTAGGACACCGACCACAACGTTCGTGCTATTATGGAAAGTGGCTATTTTCTTTTGTGAATTATGTTTGTAAAGTGCATTGTTGATAGTAAAACAATACACTCATATATTTTTTGTGACATAAGCTTACCAAAGTATAATCTGGTTCATATAAGATTATGAAAGTTTTTTTGTCTATGGAAAATTCAGTTAGACTTCCCATATTTTATTTTCCATAAATATTTTTTTATGTTATTAACACTTGTACAAACTGTAAAGAAAAAAATGTTTTCTATTAAAGCTTAGCATTGTATGGTGACAATAACTATTTCAAAAAGTTTATCATCTTGTTGGACATAAATTTAATTACCTATTTTTTAAATTTAAATCTGATCATTGAGAAATATTTTGAGCTATTAGTTAAAGGAGAATAATAATTTATTACTTTAAATTATTCATTTCAAAAAATTATGAAGTAAGGATGTGTCATATATTAAGTTATTGTATTGTGAATGCTATAATGTAATAATGAGCAGTGTTGTGGACATTAAGAGATATAATTTGTAATGGGGGCTATACAAAGATGAGAAGGGCTGGATAAGGTCATTAAGAAAGTACACATGTGATGGTCAAAGCTGTCACCATGGAAACGGCACGTTTTGAGTCCAATTGTAGCAGCCCCGTCTAAGGGGCCCTCTTGCTTGAGTGCAATCGTTAGTACTTATATGTAGCTTCGAAATCCCTCCAAGAGTAAAATTGAAACTTAAAAAAAAAATTAAACCTAAATTTGAAAGAGAAATCTGGGATTATTTTTAATTTACATAAAAAAAATCTCTTATATTGAGATATATTCTCTTTACTTTGGTAATATTTGAATTTAAATCTAGTTTCATTAGATGTACACACAATATTTAATGAAAAAGGGTGGTAAAATGGATTGGAGACCATTAAGAAAACAATTTCATCTTATCCAATCGTGCATTCTTGTTTAATGGTGTAAAACTTCACTGGTCATTAATATCATTTATTTTATGCCATATATCTGATAATATATTATATGACTTTGAAAATATCTTGATCCACAACTAATGAGGATTGATGTGAAGTGTGGGCATTACTAAACAAAATATTGTTTAAAGTGGTAACACATAATTATTGTTAATGAAGTTTAAAATAAATAATGGTAATGTTCGTTCATTTACTAATTAGAATTGCACTAGTTTTTTTTTAATAGCTCTTGACATAAACAAGCAATTGCTAGACAGCAATTTACATTTGCATGCAAATATGAAAAATAAAAAAAATTAAATAAAGAAAATTATGGAGCCTGACCGAGGACGACAATAATAGGTATCAATTATTTTAATTATCTCATTAGCGTCTATATATAAGGAAGAATTACTCTGTAAAACAAAAAAAAGAAGAAAAAAAAAAGTGTGTTGGTTGGTGAGTATTCGGTGCGTTGGTCTTCAACTTCTGTTATCAGTATAGACGTATATACAGAATTTAAATTGTATACGACAACTAGATTTTTTATTTCATTTTGCATCATTGGCATTTTTTCATTTTATCATATTCTTTTAGATAACAATGATACTAATGTAAAGTAATGAGTCCACTTCAACGTCACAAAGGAAATAATATAACAAGGTAAAGAGGCTATTTCTACTCTTCAATTTGATATCCATTGTGGCTTCTACAATTGGCTAACCCGACTACTATTATGCTCCAGAGATATAGGTTTTCATCAATGGGAAAATCATGGATGGCCACTGAACTCAAACGATATTTCTTTTATTGCAATAAAGTAGATAATGCATGAAAATAACAAGTTTAATTTTTTTATTACATTATCCAACGATTTGTGGATCATACAGTTTTGAAAAACTACTTATGTAAATTGTAATGAGTGAGGATAAATGGTCAAGACCAGAATTTGTATTTTAGTTAAATGTTATATTTTTCCAAACATTTGTAAAAGAAAAAGATTAACATTTCGTAATGAGAAATATTATTAAAAATGCATTTCTGAAAATTAAGAATCATGTTTGTGGCTCTAGAAAAATCTATTACAAATAACAACAGCTTGAAATTGATAAGATTTAAGAAATATCGGCCGATTATATAAATAAAGGACGATGAAAAACCATAGATTCAAAAATAGTAAAAGGAAACGGTAGATATATACTTCAATTATGATGGAAATAAAAAGATAAAAATATATGATTCTTAAACCAATCCAAGAGGTTCTAGGGTACGATAAACTCAGATATAAAGATAAAAAGTTCTTATGTTTTCTTTTAAGGGCTCATTTGGAGATGGAGAGGGTACAGTATAGTAGAAATAAATGATTGTTTATGTTTTGAAGGATTGTGTAGACATAAGGTCCTGATTTGATTCCTCGAACTCCCATAAAGTGCTAATAAAATGCATCTGTTACCTCTCGTCAGATTGATGCTATCAGATCCTAAAAATATTTATGGAGCATTCCAATAAAACTCTATGCCTACAATGAAAGACTGAAGGAATAACTGATTCATCCCATGACAATAGATTTCTAAATAATTGGGAAATTTTAATGTACCAGTACATTTTATTATATAATTTACTTCATTAATTCCCGATTTTTTATTTATCCTATTGATACTTCATCGCTTTGGAGGATCATTTACGAACTGTTTCTTCAAGATATTGTCCTACTGAAATAACAGACAAATAATTTTTGTTGTTAAAATTTACAAGTAGCAACGTTTATTATTAATGTATATAATAATCTTATTACTATAAACATCATTGAATATTGTTTATTATGGTGTACGTAACAGTATGATTCATGATCAAATTATTAAATGGTTTAAGTATACCATTATTTTATTTTTAAGTAAATTTTAACTTACTTAATAAACAATAAGCAATTGTTAATTTTTCCCATTCGATGGTATAATATAGACTGTAAAAAAACCCATATTAGGGATTGAACAGTATTGCCAACGATATACTAATTAATGTTAAATTTAATAATATTTTTAAAAATAATAAATTATTAATTATTAAATAAATTGTATAAAGAAAATATCCTAGGTATTGGCTAACACCCCATACTCGTACAGACCCAAAGTAGCAAGTTCCAGGAGGGTTCCAAAATGGCAGTGGAGTGTCATACGGACTATTAACGATTACTCAATGGCCCTCTTAATCAAAATATAGTATACTATTTATTAATCTTGATATAGATAAAATTATAAATAAAACTAAGAATTTCATCAGCAGAATAATAAAATTGACTATTAAACAACATTCATCTTAAAATTAAAACAAAAGTTTTTGTTGCTTCGTTGCTTACTTAATAAAAATTATGAGCAATTTACACTTAGAAATGGATGTTATAATAGTAATAGATTTCAAAAAAATTAATGTAACTAATAACAAACAACCAATTGTTACATTTATATTAGTTAATATCCAACATAGAAATATTATAACTCACGTTTTGAATAGTATGTATTTAGATGGCCGTGGAATGACCGATACAAGTGTCCGTGTGATCACAGCCATCTTGAAATCCTTTTAAAACCTGCTCTACCTTGGTAGTGTGAGTCTGTATTATAGTATAGAAATAGAATTTTTGTTTCTGAGGATGGCGTGCTAGTCGATACACAGAACATTTTGTTAATAAATTAAAATTGGTAATAGAATTTCATCTTTAAATTCAACAAATTTACCTTCACCTTAAATAAATTTAACTTAATGATGTTATTATTTACTGGTAGTATTTATACTTTATCTGATGAATATATGTACTCACGCACATGTATATTTTATAATTAATTTATTGCTAAAATTATATTTTTCTTCTAGAGATGCTTCTGAGCTCTTGAAAGAAGCAACATCATATTAAGGGAGTTGTTTTCACCAAAGACGTCTAATACAATGTATTTCAATCAATTTTGCAATTAATTGTAAATAATCTAATTCAAATCCTTCGTTAGTAGATTTAAGTTCTCAATTCGTTTGTGAAATAGCACGTTAATTACCTACAATCTAGTTGTTTTTAGTATTATTCTTGGCCTCTTGCTGTATTTCATCAATTGTGTCGCTTCTAAACATCATGAACCACATTGCTTTTGTCCTACATATATTAATTAGTTTTTCCAGCTATAATCAAGTGTGTAGTATTAACTTTTAGTTAACTGATGGACTTTTAATTTTAATTTAGACAGTTCGCATCACAATCACTAGTGATAGATATACATGATTTAATAAATATAATTTGGCTTAATGGAAAATATGTATTGATTAAGAAGTTAGTTCAAAGCCAAAATATAAATGAGGAAGTAATTTAATCCTGAGAAGTTTCATCTGTTGGAGAGTAGTTGCAAGTATGGATATATTGGAACCATTCAAGTTTGGAACTGTTCCAACAGTTTTCGTTCTGTTGTTGGAATATTGGTTTCAGTTCCAAGTCTACTTAGTAACTTAGAAAACATTAGTTCGTTTGACATCCTTTTTTGTATTTGGAAAATTCAATTAGATTTTCCATATTTTATTTTCAGAACACTTTTATCTATAATTACATTAAAAATGTCTTAAAACTCATTAAGATAGCAGTTCTTCAAGAGTTAACACTAAAAGTTGTACAAACACTAAAGAAAAAACTGTTTTTATGGACACCCATTTAATTATAATTTTAATTTAGATACCTCTTTAGCAGAGGGTCACAGGTTAATTATACACAAGGATACAGTTTAAAGAAGGATGTTCATTAATCGCATTATAATTTGACTAAACAATAATAAAATATCTAAAGTTATTCATGGTTTACTTACATTTTAACTTAAGTGCCATTCCTTTGTACATTATAATTTTAAGAAATTCACTCATTAGGTCCTTCAGATCAATATGAAGTTTTTCCAATCGTGAAAAGAGAAATTTTATTGATCGTATTAATAAAGAAGCAATCTATAACCTCCCCATTGGACCTGCACCCCAAAAATGTATCATATTTAGATGAATTAGAAAATTCATTAACAATGATTAATAAAACAAATCACTGGTGAATATAGGATGAATCAGAAATGAATTAATTCAATTCCTTTCATTTGAACAGAAATATATTATTTATATAGACTTAAATAGACATTTATGTAAAATACCAAATCCTTTATTAGACTATTAATATTTTTTAATAGTACATATGGAAATGCTTATGCTGATGAAATAATATAAAAACTCTTGAATTTAGTAAGTTGAATGCTAAGCACAAGTTGAACTACAATTCGACAATTATAAGTTTAAAAGAGTCGGTTCAAAGCCAACTCTTTTCAATGGCATCCAGTTTTGAACATAAACTTTATTTAGTATTAGAGTAGGAGTATAAACGTTACTTATTTTATTGTTGGGAAAGGAACGTACAGAACAGGGATGCTATAAATATCGTTTTATTGAACCAATGGTCCATAGTCAACAATGGTCGAATGGGCACTAAACATAACAAATCACATCGGTACTGACAATTATAATTGCACCCGCATAGCAGAGCCCTCTAAGGGAGAGATGTTGAAAGAGAAGCTCCAACAAGAGAGAGGGGTGAAGTCAGCCATTATTCCCTCCTGAATAAAAATGAGACTGTTTAAGACAGTGACCCACTGTTTAACGAGTGCTTAGTAATACTCGGAAAACCACTGCTTACAATCCTTTTACGGACTCACAGAACATAACTTATGATACACTGAGTATTTATTATCATGAAAGATGAAACAGGAATGATATTAATTTTATTATGAAACAATATTTAAAAAATAAAAAAAGTAAATGACAATATTTTCTAAATTATAACGTAAAGCTGGACATTTTAACAAAAAACTAGACCGATACATATCTATGATAGTTTATTTCAGGACTAGCAAACAGCAGAAAAAAAAAAAAGAGCAGAAAATGTAGGATATAATAATGACAGCATTATTGTTGCCTAGATCAAACAGAAGATAGTAATCGAAATTTTCAGGGAAGATATATACAGGAAAGTATAATATTACCCCCATGCCTGTGATATTTTTAATACCGAAATTTTGACGCATAGTTCTTTGAAAAAAACATATGGATGATATTACAATGTTACAAGTCGTAGCTTAGATTAATGGAAAACAATCTGCAATAAATAACAAACAAATCAAGTGAATGAACTCCGTATTTTTTTTCCCGAAATCGAGATTATTTTATCTTAGCAAAAATAACAATTCTGAATATCGTCAACCATTTTGGAAAGAAAAATGCACTCATAGTGTAGACTTTAAAAGCCTAACTGACCTGAATTTGATATATAATTAGTCCTATGTGTACCCTTCGAATATAAAATAAATCTTTATAATTATACCCAATCCTTAATTCAATAATATGAATTTCTGAAATACACCGTGCAGTTAAAACAAAGCATTTCGATTTGTCCACTGAATACCACTGAGATAAAACTGGCTACTCGTGAATAATATGGGGACCACCCCTGTGGTAAAGACAGTTAGGGAAGACACCGCACCATCTTTCCAGGGCTAAAGTCGATTTAGGGATTGAAGAAGACACGTGTATCCATAAAATCTATGCATATTACCGAATGTTATAGAAGATAAGAAGGAAAAACATTTCGTAGGTTTGTTGTAGCTATATTTACTATGTGTAAAATAGCTAGAGAATGGATGAGAGGGAGATATACTAAGTGAAGAGAAATAAGAACAATTTATATTTGTTGTTTGTAACAAGTCGGGGGTGTAGAAAGTTCATCAAGGCATTACTTAAATTCAAGCTGGAAAGTCTTGCGGCTAGCAGACTTAAACTTTAAACAGAATTTAAGTGCTGCCAAAGGATAGTTTCTTCTCAAGATGCTATCCTGTGTTTTAATTTATTAGTCATTCCATTTGGTCATTATATTTTACCTCATCACTAGTCGTGGTTCGCTGATGAACTTTCTACACCCCCGACTTGTTACAAACGACAAATATAAATTGTTCCTATTTCTCTTCACTTTGTATATCTCCCTCTCGTCCATTCACGTAGCTATTTCAGACGTTTCGAATGTTTATGAGAAATATATAAGAATGAAAGGTGCAAAACAAGTGGGCTTGTGTGGGCAGAAAGCTTGACATTAAAGGAGGTGTATCTATTTCGGATCAAATTTGCAACAAAGGAAACATTCTTCTTGTGTTCTTGAGTTCTTTTTGTTTGGCTTTATTGTATTAATTCAAGATTTTTTATTACAAGGATTGGATTTTGGAGAAATTCGATTGATGCAAAAGTTTAAATACGTATGACCGCAAAATCTTTAGTGTGGTAATGTAAATTAACTTTTGGGAGTAAGTAGGAAATTTAGAGCGTTTGTCAAGTGTTGTAATAATCAGAATCTACGAGCAGTATCCTATCATTTCAGTATTGTTTGAGGATTTCAAGTCTCTCTGATACTCTCTGCAATATTATGAAGTGGTTTTGCCAGTTGAAATCTAAACAAATTCTGACTATTCCGATGGACAAATGAGAAAGTCGGATTAACACGGTAGATCCGAGCATAGACGGTTGAAATGGCCGTATTAAATTTACACTCCAATTTAGCACGGAAAGGGCAAGTAAATAGCAGGGAAGGAGGATGTGGAATGTATAATGCCACCGAGGCTGTAATTAAACTGGAGCAAATAGAGAGTGTCAACGAATCCGAAGGGGAGGCTTTATCAAACTTAGCTTTAGTTCTTAACTCGGGAGTTGGGATGGGCCCAACTTAGCCCAGTACTATCGATTCCTCCCTTCCTCCCCTCCTCGCCGAGTTTTAGGCTTTTCTAAGGAAGACCCTTTCACCACGATTTCCAAAGTCCAGCTTCCAACTTTATTTATTTTAATGATTTAGGGAGCAGCGTGGCTCAGTAGTAAGATGTTGTGAAACTAAGTCTAAAGACCTGGGTTTGAATCCGTCTGTGACAAATTATTATTTATTTTGAAAGGAATATGGTCCGGGTGCGGTCAAAAAAACTCAAATAGTAGAAATATACTATTTTAATGAGCCAACGTTTCGCCCCACGTTGCAGGGCTTCTTCAGGGCTATTTTGACGGTAGTCAAAACAAAAAATGAATTATTTATTTTGTTATTGTAACCATGAGCCCACCCAGCCAGATAAAGTAGGTACCCTTAATTGGGGAAAAATCTTAGAGTCGATCCTGTCCGAATTAATTCCTTGCACAACCTTTAATCTGGTAACAGTCCTTCCTTACAAAGTACTGCATCCTTGATGGGTTGTGGTCGTACAGATTTATTTTATATATGTACGTACATAAACCTATCAAATTTTTTCAAACTTGCTGGTAAGGGGTTCGCTATTAGAACTCAGTATTATAAAATCCTTTGGTGTCTGACATGAACTGAAAAATACACTTGTGAACTGCAATATCAGGGATCATGAAAAATTATGTCACTGGTAATGGGAAATTCAAAAAAGCTAAAGCAAGAACAAACAATATCTTCGCTGCTATGCCAGAATATGGAATATCTGTAAATTTTGCTATTTTGAGTTTTTTGCGTTTTAGCTTGGTTTCTATTCTCTTCGCAATGAATAGACCTATCTGAATATGTGAGTTCACTAATTAAAAATAAAAAATGATCAATTGACGAATATCAAAAACATAAATTAGTTGTTTCATTAAATCGGCAGTCCTAATTCAAACCCAATTCTCTCTGAAATATCCTGGTACACCACAGTACTTGGACTGCCTCTAAATCGATGGTCTCACAAGCTAACTGACGTTTTTGGGTAAATAATTTAATATTTTTCAATTCTAATGAAAGAATCTGGTCTAATAGCTTTGAGTTTCGAAATTGGAGGAAATTCTCGAAATAACTTCGATATAGGTTTAGGTTTCTACTCCAAAACTATCAGTTTACAAGATTTTCATTGAAATTTTTGGGCAAAAAATTAATTGTGTCAAAAAAGAAACAGTTACGAGTTTATCATGCGAGACCATAGGTACATAATTAAAATTGTAACGCCATTATAAAAAAAGGGGATTCATGACAGGTTATCCTCATTGATCACAGGTGATCTATGAGTTTACAGAACTCACATGGGTTAATTTTCGAATTTGTAGCATATTTAACCGTGCGTCAAAGGCGTGTCCACCGATGTCCCAGTACGTTTACTCCTTATTCTCCTTATTACCCTTTTTTGATAATGCAACCGCCTGAATAGTCTACATTCTTGCGGCTATGTATCCCAAGCAATACTTATTTTTAATAATCGCTAGGACTTATTTTTTTCTTTGATTTAAGAAATTAAGTGTTTTTCATTGGTAAGTGTAGTAAGTACAATACTTTTACATTTTAACTGGTTCGTTAGACACAAACCGTGATTTTTGGCGACAGAGAAAGAACAACCATTTCCTACTATTATTATTACACATACAATAAAAAATAGACTTTAATTTTAAAAAAATAATATTATAATAAAAAAAACAAATAAAATTTCTTTTCTTTTTTTTTATATAATTATAAACATATCTTATTTTATGCCTAATTTAAGATAGATTTAACTTCTATCCATCTACTAAATCTTTGAAATAGAGTCGTAGAATGCGGCCTAACTCATGCAAGTATTTCAACTTAGATATAAACTAAGTTTAGAAATTATTACAATACCTTTATATTGTTTATGGGATGCTCGCCATAGCTTACCTGCAACTAAAAAAATAAAAATCACAATTAAAAAATATAGTGATTTATTTATGGTTTATTAGTCAAATATGAATCCTAATTAAAAAATATAGAGATTCATTAATGGTTAATTATTCAAATATTCCAAAACTATTAGTTGTGCTTTAGCAAACAGATTCATAATATTTTTTCATATTTAATATACATACAAAATATTGTATTCTATTTACATGAATTGAAAACGTAGTATTCTATTTTATACATCCGTCTTTATGAGAGAACTTAAATCTCAAGTAGTTTGTGATGTAGGGTCTGATTGCTAATGCATCAGTCAAAATCAAAAGAAAAGTCAAACGTTTTGTCATCATATAGAAATATATTTCCATCTTATATGGGTTTCCTAACATCTCAAGTATGACATTTATTTACAAAAATAAAGTTGTTAGTACTAACATTCGAATTATCATCTTAAATCAACCAAGTGAGTCAGTTATAACATGCCTCATAACAAAGGAGTTCAACTTACACCAAACAGAATATGAGGTAATAAACGGAACATACATAGAAGATACGCTTCTCCACCAATGCAACTTAAAATACGTCCGAGATGAAAACAAATAACATATTTTAAATATGGTGATATGTCATTCAAGTGAAAGATAATGAGACCAATCTTAAGTAATTAATCATCAGAAATATCTAATGTCAAAGTAATTCATTAAAATAGACTTGATTAATGCCACTGAGTTGTTTTAATTTATTTTATTTATTTTTTTAATTCATTTATTTATTTTATTTTATTCTAGTATGAATGAGATCATTTATCACTATTACCTATTGCCCACAACTGTGAGGCAGAATGTAATATCTTTCAATAAATAAAAAGTATTAAAAAAAAAAAATGCCACTATCACGAAGCAATCTCTAGTGCACAAACACTATTTCGTAGATCACAGCAACATTAAATGTTAATTTTATCTATTGCCTTAGTAAAGTATTCAAAGGGACTCCCGGGGCCAGTTTCATAATGAAAGCCAATAGCATTAGTCCTGGTCATACAAGAACATAAACAAAATACAAGTATAAGCACTAATACATTTTGTTTCATGATGGGGATGACTATTAGTGATATTACATGAGTTTAAAAGTAAAAAAATTATCTAGCAGAATTGTATACGTCTGTTAAATTGTACCAAATACAAACTACATGAATTATAATGAGGTGTAGATAGTTGACCGTAGATTAATGATAGGAAAAGTTTGTCCGGGGGGGGGGTGCGGTCAGCAAAGAACAACATAAATAAACAAAACCATATTTATTTATTTTATGCCAACGTTTCGACCTTAGTTTCAGGTCATAGAACAAATCTTCATCAGGGCTATAGAACAAAAGAGATAACAAAAAAATTTAGAGAAACATAAAATTGAAAAGGAATAGTATACAAACAAATTTGGAATTATAAAAAAATTGATAACTGATAATTGAATAGTAAAAAAAAAAATTAAATTGATTGATAATCGTGGAATTTTTTTTGATTGATTTATAATTTAAATTGATTGATAATCAATTTATTTTTTTATTGATAATCGTGTAATATTTTTTTATTGATTTATAATTTAAATTGATTGATAATTTAATTTTAATTTTAATTACAAAATATTGAATTGAATCATAAATGATAAAAAATTGAATAGTAAAAAAAAATTAAATTGATTATCAATCAATTTAAATTATAAATCAATCAAAAAAAATTCCACGATTATCAATAAAAAAAAATCCACGATTATTAATCAATTTAAATTATAAATCAATCAAAAAAAATTCCACGATTATCAATAAAAAAAAATCCACGATTATTAATCAATTTAAATTATAAATCAATCAAAAAAAATTCCATGATTATCAATCAATTTAATTTTTTTTTTACTATTCAATTATCTGTTATCAATTTTTTTATAATTCCAAATTTGTTTGTATACTATTCCTTTTCAATTTTATGTTTCTCTAAATTTTGTTGTTATCTCTTTTGTTCTATAGTCCTGATGAAGACCTGAAACTCAGGCCGAGACGTCGGCATAAAATAAATAAATATGGTTTAGTTTATTTATGTTGTTCTTTGCTAACCGCACCCCTCGACAAACTTCTCCAATCATTACATGAATTATAGTATTCGTTTGTACTTTATTTTGAAACAGGGCCCAGGTGTAACTTAAAATACGAAAATAATTTTCAATATTACAAAATAATTGTCACTGGGATATTGGATGATTATGTATGTCTCCTGAGCCCAGACTTATTTGACGGCCAGATATTAATCGATTCGAAATAAAGATTAATAATCGTTAACACTTTTTACCGATGGTCAACCATTCTGTTGAACTTTTACATTTCCCAATTTCTATTTATTTAAAGACATTCCAGAACCAAATTCGTGATTTTTTGTTACAGTAGACCAAATGGAACATAAGACAGAGTTACATCATCTGTCTTAATCCGACCACTGGAGTTTTCTTTCTCTCTACAGCTCTCAGCCAAGTTAGTTTTGGTCTTGTTCTTCACTGTCCCCTAGGATTCTCTTTCATCCTTATTCATTATCTTGAGGATTGGAACATTTTTTCGTTTTATTTTTTAATCGATCGCCTTTTCTTCCCAAAACTGAAATCATGATATTTAACCCAATGATAAACCGTCCAGTCGTTGTTACAATATATAAGAACAATAAATACAAATCCATATTAATGCTAGAATATATTAAATAAAATGAGATTTATATAAAATAATACATTCGAAGTAATTTCCACGAATCTAATCCTAACAGATGTGTTTTATATTTTATATTTAGTTAAATTTATTTTTCTTCATCTATTATACAAATTATTTTGTTGTAATTTAATCATTTTTTTTATTGTACTGATTAATATTTGTATTTATGGATATTATGTTTGTAACATATATATATATTTTTAAATTTTGTTATATATTTTTTAATATTTATTTTGTCTTGAGTTTATTCTGTTTATACGATATTATTCTATAATTAGAAATTTAAGACTTATTCCCCTTAATTGTGGTAGTATTTATTATTATAATTCAAAAAACTATTGTTAAAAAAAAAATCCCGATCGAATGTCACAGTGCCCTATCTTCTTCATCCTAAATAGATATCTCTTCTAAAACAAACTTATATTATAATCGGCTTATTTATGGATAAATTAAAATTTTATGTTACTTTCGATCACCCAGACGAAAGTAAATAAGAGGAAGTTATCAGTGTTATATTTTCATAAAATCAAGTTAATCAATTTTACTGGTCGAAATGAATATTAGATAGAATCAGCTAGGAATGTTAGGGATTATCAACAAAAATTACTCTAGAACAAACTGGTTTAAAATTAACGATATGATGACTCTTTGAGATCATATATATTATCAAATTTTATTGTTTTGTGTCAAGGAAACGATGTTCCTTGACATAAAAAAATATGAGCGATTTTTCACCATTTTTAAAACATCAGCAATACCACTGTTAACAGTAGTTATAATAGACGTTGAATTAATAAATTAAAATATACGACACGAAGGTTGTATTCGATTTCTTATTCATAATTTGTTCATCACTCCTTCCATTATAAACTCCCTAAACACTCAAACCCTCTTGTTTCTAATTGTGCATCCTCTTCCATTCCTGACAATCCTCCTAGGCGCCTGAAAAGAAGATGGCTGCGAGACCAGCTAATGTAAAATGTCATTAGAGTGCTACCAATGGGTAGTTTCTCTACACGCCTGTAACACCCCAATTTAACTTAGATCAGATTTACTAAATGTATTATACTGTACAGTTGTAAATAGCAATAATTAAATTTTTGTTTTGTTTTATTTATTGATATTTACAACTGTATAAAAAATACAAGTAAATTCGATCATAATGGCATAATGATAATGATATGATACCGGATGCAGAGAAACTACCCAGTAGTAGAACTCTAGAAACATTTTACAATATAAGGTCACGAGGCCATCTTCTTTTCAGGCGCCTCGGAGGATTGCCAGGAATGGAAGAAGAAGTAAGGTTAGAAACTAGTGGGTTTGGGTGGTTAGGGAGTTTATAATGGAAGGAATGATATCGGGTTCGGGGTAGATCGGTTACATAAGGAACATTTATGTCTTTATGGATGGTTTTATTAGTAACAAAATAAGGAGCATTGAGGATTTTACGAAGGATTTTGGATTGTAAGGATTGGATACGAGAGGAATTCGAAGGTTTAGTGGAGCCCCAAAGCTCAACTCCGTATGTCCAGTGGGCCTTATTATTGTCATGTTGATCAGTCTTTTGTAATGAGTTGGAAGTTTAGACCGTTTGTCTAGTAAGTGCTGTAATAGTCGGAATCTGCGTGCAGTTTCCTGTCTTTTCAGTCTTGTGTGAGGGTTCCACGTTAGTCGTTTGTCAAGGTGTAGTCCAAGATAACGAATCTGTTCTACAGGGGTAAGAGCCACATTATTAAAGTATGCTGTAGGGCAGTCGGCAGGTTTACTACGAAGAGTAAATGTGATTTGATGTGATTTATTTTTATCCTCCAATTTCGACACCATTCTTCGAGTATTGTGATATGGGACTGGAGAAAATAAATACTTAAAAAGAAAAAAAACAACATTTGTTTAACATAAATAGTTAGAATCATAATTTAATTCAGTGAAAATGTTTTATAACAACTTTTTCTAAGATTGTTAAGTACAAATTAATATGGTACTAGACACTGAAAGCTTCAATATGCATAATGTAAAAAAAAAAAGAAATGAGACTGTCCCTGGTAGTGGAAATTATTAGTCTACTATCAACAAAATAAAACAAAATTAATGACATTGACTTTTCATTTTTTGTATTGTAAAGGATATATTGTGCACTAATGTGTTCCTACAAAGTACCTCATTCCTCTTTAAGAAGAAATAGTATTGAATGAATTTCATCAATCATTTCCAGGCATGACGGTTGCTTGCAGACGTGGGTACTATGAGTAATGCATTGTGAAAGGACGTAGCAGTAGAGAGGATATTTACAGAGAGGAGAGGGCCGGCTCCCACAAGAGTGATTCCTCTCAATTCAGCTTTTTGATGTTTAATGCAAGAGTATCCTCTGAGGGCTTCTCTGAGCCGAGTGCAAACCGAGGCGTCATATAATCCCTAAGTGCTTCGTCTTCACTTCGCCAGCTCTTCTAGTAGAGTGTCTTCGCCTTATAACGGCTCATAGCAACGTGTTTTAACGACTGACCTTCTTTGAGAATCTTTCTTCAATGATATTAAATCGTAAAACAGCGTGGATTTCGGTATGTCTCACATTATTGCTCATAGTTTTTTAAAAATATCTTTTGTTACTATAATATTCAAACTTCATCGGAAGGCCTATCATACCTCATTACTGCCAAAAAATATTCTCATCATTTTGCTTAATCAAATTCATTTCAGATTCATTAATTAACAGATGAATTTTAAGGTTTTTTGAACTTATACCAACATAAAAACTTGGGTACTAATGTGTCTCCGATGTGTACATTTGTTTTGACTTTTAATTAATAGTTTTATTAAATTTTTAAAACAATTTGTAAAAACGTTAAACTATGACATTTAAACTGAGGAAAGATTAGTACATACGAAGATGGTAGAATTATAGTCTTAGGAATGATGTGAATTAATTAAATATTAATTTTGGTTTTTAAATCATAATTTAATGCGAGATTTTCCGAGGTTTCATTATTTTATAAAAATCATTTTCATGCCGTTTTTCAATTTCAAGTACTTTTTAAATATTGCTCGATTAAACTATCTTAAAGTTTCCTCTTCCCGTTTTAAGCTATTATTTCAAAAGTGATATAAACCTTTGCTCCCCAGGTGTCCTTGCGGGGCGGGTCCGGTGGGAAAGGATTGCCTTTTTTGTGCTATTATTTCCTCTTGTGAGATTGTGACGTACATCAACCAACCTACTCGTGGAGGATTTCATGCCGTTTTTCAATTTCAGGCGTTATCTAAATATTGCTCGATTTAACTATCTTAAAGTCTCCTCTTCCCGTTTTATTAATCATATTAATTGACAGGAATTTTGAGAGAAACAGGCAAATTTAATACATTAAAAATCATATGCATCAACAAATTAAATTTTCTTCAGTCAGTATTTCAAAACATGGGCTTAAATTCTTAATTCTATGCATAATTCTTCATTTTTGTGGGTGTTTGTATACAGGTAAAGTTAGTTATAAAAATCTACTTCTTATGTAATTACCTTCTGGACGAAAAAAATTATGTTAGTATAATGAGGGCAATTACAAATCAATAAGATAAACTAAGTTAATACTTTATGTTCTAGCTTATATTAAATTATTGAACGATAACACTTTTAATAATCAATTTATTTTAATTTTTATATTCAAACTGACTAAATCTCGTACCAGTATTTAAATTGCACAAGTAATTCTTTCTAAAAACAATAATTTAGAAAAAAAGGGGACCATAGATAATTTTTTTTCAAATTTCAACAAAATGCTGAAAACCTACTCTTATAAATCCAATCCATATCCGCATATAATTTGTTACGTCTTTAATTGAGAACGGAATTTAATTTGAATTTTTCACATCGATTTGTCTTAGCTCCAGATCACCCCTGAATTTTAAAGTCTTCTCATTATTCACGGCACGCTCGCCGAAGGAAATTTAAGCTGGAGAATTAGAAGACATAATGAACGCGAGATAAGACAAGTTTGAACGTCACTCCGGGAAAGGGCTAATTAAAATGGGTTTTGTTTACGGAGGCTCAGCTAACCGCAATCATCCTTAACTAATTATTATAAACTAATTACAAAGGAGATAGGACTTGATGCTTGCGGGATACCATTAATGCCCATTTCACATACGTGTTGAAATTTGGTACGCGTTGAAAGGAATAACCAAGGAAATAAGTGTAGTTGAGTTCGGTAATTATTCATTTACAAAAGTATTTTTAGTTCAGTTTTAATTAAAGTACTGATCGTTTAGATCATGTGGTATTGAGTACTGATATAAATCTGATTTAACTTTAAACCGCTATTGTAGAGTTTTGTAAAATCCGCTTTTAGATAAAATATTTAAAAGCCAGGAGACAAAATAATAGAGGATAAATTATAAAAAATAGTTAAATGTTCCTGTAGAAAAAAGAAGGTAAAATTGTTAAAAGATGTTTTAACTAACACTAGGTACCAATCTAAATCAAGTAATATTAAAAATAAAAAAAATAATATTCATTCTTATTGCTTCGTTTAGACTAATCATAGATTTAACGAAAACGTATTTTAAATAAAATTAATTTTGCAAAAAACCAAAGTATTAAGAAAAAAGAAAATTGAATAAAATGCTGCAGAACTTAGAAACAATTGATGAATGCTCTGTTAATAAAAATTTTGACTTATTTTTAACTAAATGTCCCTAAATGATGTAATAAACAATTGCATACATTTTAACTAAAACTACGATATTTAATACTGCAAGAATAATTCGGAATTAATTACCCTTCTTTACTAAATTTAAGCCAATATTACATAATATTATTTCAGATTATTACACAAAATCATTGAATATAAATTTGTATGAGAAAGTTAAAGAGTTAATGATTCGTAGTATTAATTGTTACAATAATTCTGTTAAATATAATAATTCTTAAATTTCCTTTTCAATCTCCACCATTCACAACTAGTAAATTTACATTATGTTTGTGCTAAATCTCTTTTCATTTAAATCGCTACTTTTATGATACTATGTTCTACTTAATTCCTATTAATCTACTTTTTACCATTTTCATGACAATGTTAAATTTCATTTTGATCATGTTGTCACTGCATTAATTACTACTGTCTTAGCATTATTAATGTATCAGATCATTACTATGCCCGTTAATGTTTCTTTTTTATGTTCATCTTTAACTTTATCACTGTTTGTTTAATTTTTATATCTATGACTATTTGCACAGATGTTGTTTGGAAATTTTAACTCATTCAACGAAAAAAACCATTAAAGGGAGTTTATAGGTATGAAATCAAAATATTTTGATTAAAAAAGATAACTGAAAAGTTTCGATTTTCACAACTGAGAGAGACTTACATTATTCCTAAAGTTAGTGTAAATGTCCTTAGCCCTACTCTGGAGTAAGCTATCGATATGTCTGTATATACCTCTACCTTTATACCGTTTTATTTCTAAGGGACTTTGATAATTTTACATTAGCTCAGCCTGCTCTGTATGTTTTATTTTAGCGTTGATAAAAACCTCACAGCCCAGGTTCAATAGATAGGTAAAAGTATTTTTTTATCATTTTTTTTTTTTTTACTGCAACCTGGATCGCCTCGTTTTAAATTTATATACAGTGAACCATCTACATAAAAAAGATATAATTGTGCCAAGGTGTAAGGAAATAAGGAAATTACATTTGAAGTTAGCAAAAGTAGACGTCTCCACTTCTGACCAAGCTTAAGACCAGGATGATTTCCCAAAGCTATTTTTAGTTAATTAATGATTGGAGAACATATATAATAGGTAAAAGGTAGAAGAAGAAATATGGAGAATGAGAAATGAATAATGTAAGAAATGTGAGAACGAGAGAAGAGACTTCGTGAGGAAGGTTGGCTAAAACTGATTGATTTGTAGAAAGGCACACTAGAGTGAGCGGCGGAAGGACAAAGGATTCACTAGAAACGTAACTGTCAAGAAAGACCGTTAAGACAAAACAGTTGATACGAAATGAAAATGATAAAATAGAAGTAAAGTTACGGATTAAATAACATAAAACCTGTGATATGTAAAATTAAGAAATCCAAAGGTAAAAAAATTACGAATAAAAATTAATAATAATAAATAAATAATTTTTTTAACAATATTTAAAAATAATTTTAATTAAGAATATTTTCCTCCACAGACCAGTAAATTCACTTGCTTTTTCAAGCTAATGGAAATTAGTCTTTTCTGTTACTTTATTTATTAGATTATAACAAAGTCTTAATTTAAATCAAGAACAAAATAATAACTAAATTATAACAAATTTAGTTATTAATATTATAGAAATTGATATTCGTCTATATTCAATATTGTAAATAAAGTGAAAGATTTAGTCTAGTCGATGCTTCAATTCTAAAATTAGATTGGAGTAAAAATCAGTTGAATACATAGAGCTATTGGATTTATCCACAAATATCGTTTTTGCTCTCTTCATCTTTGAAAGACATTTGTTTGCATAGTTAAAAGTAACATGATCAGATAGAAATTTATAGGTCGAATAAATCAGAAGGTTTTCTATTACGGATACGTTCAATGATATAGTACTTAGTATTCTACATCTAGATATTTCTTGTACATATTATTATCGTAAAGATGAAAAATTTGCATTTTCTGATTTTTTTTTTTTAAAGGCTTGTCAATGACACCTTAGTATATACTCCAAATAACAGAATATATTTTTTTTAAATTTACCCCCATCAACAGAAATAAACAACGTATTAGATAAAAATCATTATGATGTTAAAATATTTTAAAAGTAAAATAAAAAATGATAAACATTTAAAAAACGTACTTGTGTTGATTTTTGATACGAAAAACCCTTTAATTTGTAAAATAAATAAATTGTATTTCTTTAAGTAATCTTTAGTGAAACAATGTAAATCTAATAAATATTGAAACATTCATATTTCATAGGTTAATCTTGGATAGTATTAGTTTATTAATCACGCAATTCAGAGGGACCTTTGGATCGCAAGGCACTGAGAATCCATAGAGTAATGATACCTCCGTCTTTAATAGAAATGTTTGCCAACTTTCTCTGCCTAGAGAACAGTTAAAGGATCAACTGTTGGAATTCCTCCTATAGCAAACGCAATCCTTTCTTACAATTAAATCTCGGTAGAAGTAATTATATCCTACTGCAATGCCGGACTCCTTTTAGATGTTTGGTCTTCCTAGATACCAAATGAGAACTGCATCTGAAAGTTTAATGTTTAAAGCGTTCAAAGAATTATACCCAGCCATTACTGAGGTTGCTTCATTCATTGTGTCCACAACGGGAAATGTCATTTAGGTTCTTTTTTCTCCAAAACATGTAAAATTTATCTAGGTCATCCAAGAAAGAATTTAGATAATAAAAATAAATCCCACACAACTGCGAAAGTAGATAGTTTTATGCAGTTTTATGCATTGTCTATTACATTAAAATAATATAAATGGACTCTAGGGACTTTTTATGTTACGAAAGCACAGAACCTTAATCTGCCTATAACAAAACTATGAGGATGGCGTCAATTTCGTGCCACCCACTTCCAATTTACGACTAGGCTATCGAGATTACATTAACTTCCCACACGGTAATGGAACCCGAGATGATTAAACAAGATTTATGGAACCTCTAATGATCTATTTTTATTTCCTATTATCATGGTACCTTAATCACTACTGTTTTAAATCAACTTTTTTAATGACATATCTCCTATTATAAATTATCCCGATTAACTATCCGTTGAATAAGAGACAAAAAATTTATCCTTTTTCTGCGTCTAAGGATCGCAAGCAGGGATGCAGTATGTCCCCAACCCTGTTTAAAATTTATTTACAACAGGCTGAAAAGGAGTGGAGCGCGGAAGGGGGAGGCATTGACATCAACAGAAATATGCTGTTCTCCCTTTTCTTTCTCAACGACCAAGCAGAAGTCACATATAGGAGAGAGAGAGAGAGAGAGAGAGAGAGAGAGAGA
>NW_027106114.1:436649-437963 GCF_000696795.3 Halyomorpha halys | reverse complement strand
GAGAGAGAGAGAGAGAGAGAGAGAGGCAGCGGATCTCCAGATTAATGGAAGTATATGTAAGACGGTAGACTCCTTCAAATACCTGGGGTCAACAATGGAAGGGAATGGTGATTTGGAACCAGAGGTTAGGAGGAGACCTGGTCTCACAAGAAAGTTGACTGGAAGTTGCATCCAGTCCTCTGGGATGCTGTCATCTCAACGGACAACAAAAGGAGAATTTTCAGAAGTATTGTTAAGCCGTAACTTAAGTACGCCGCAAAAACCTGGACACTTAATTCAGGATTTTACTCCGAACTACAAGCGGCAGGGATGGACTTCTGGAGGAGAATCCTGAGGTTTACCCGCCTGGATAGTCAGAAATGAGGATCTTAGGAGCAGGCTGAGGGAGACCGAAGGAGTTCCGGAGAGGATTAGAAGGAGCAGACTACAATGGCATAGGCACTGTTAGCAGATGTAGAGACTTCTGTAATAGGAACAACCAGGAAGACGGAGGACAGCAAGATCCCGAACCCGGTGGAAGCACTGCGTGGGGGAGGACATGGCCGGCAGGGGACTTGAGGATGAAGACTGGTGGATTAGAGAAAAGTGGAGGGACGCTCTGACTTAGCCAGGCAACCCATTGAGGGTAACAAATCTGCAAAAGTAAAGTAAGTAAAACAAGACAAATAAGCAAACGGAATAAAGTCATTTTATTGCAGGAATGAGCCATTTCAACGGTTTTAACCTCATAATTAGTCATGAAAATGAATGATAAGTAGGGAAGGTACTGTGAAACAGTAAGTATGAAATCTTCGTTTGCGATATTTACTCTCCCATCAATTATAACAGTAATTGGAATATTTTTATTTTTACTTATCAATTTATAAGTATGAAAAAAAGAATAGGAGGACACTCAAAAGTAAAACATTCTGACTTCTTTACCTTCAGTATTCAGTGGATTGGTTATAGATATATTTCATGATGTCAGTAAATTAATCTAAAATTGCTGATATATACTGCAAAGAGTTGATGATTTGCCATTAACAAATATGAAATAAATCGTAAGAGCTATCACCTGATATTTTAATTAAATGATAGGAAACTTTAATAAATAAGAAATGGTGTAATACAATTTTCCTTATTTTAACAAACTTCTATCCAAATTGGATAGATGATATCCCAGCTTAAGATAATGAACATTGAGTACTTAAATTTAATTTAGAAGTAAAATTACTTATCCTAAATATGCTACACATATAAAAAAATTAATATCATTTTATTATATCAAGTTAAGGATGAAAAATATAATATTTAGGATTGTAAGATAATATATAT
>NW_027106114.1:431341-436544 GCF_000696795.3 Halyomorpha halys | reverse complement strand
AAATAATAAGAAAAATTAAAATGATTCTTTATTGGCTGATGACCTCAATAATATTATTAACAGTTTTGAAAATTAATAAGAATTCTGTATTAGTCATTATATAACATTTACTAAAATTTAGTTTAAATTTATAAATAACCATACTTATTTTAAACACAATTTTATATATTTAAATTTAACAAACATCAAATAATTTAAACTAAATGTGAATAAACAATAACATACAAACAAAGAAAATTTATATTATTTTGGAGTATTTGCTTTATTTTATTATTATTATTTATTTGAAGAGCTCAAGGCAAAAATATAATAATCCACATGATTTAAAATGAGTTTAAAATATTCTATAATTCTTATTTTATGGTTTAGACTGGTTACATTCCTTAATATTGTGGATACATATGTCAGAATTATGGTGCTATACAAATTAACACAGTGAATAGCTTTAGAAAGAAAATTAAAATTATGCTTTAATTTTTTGCTTGCCACATGCTTCCTCCAAGCTATTCATTTTCATATCATTATATATATCAAATGATACCAAGCGCGCGCAAGTACATACACGCTTACAGATACTATTTATTAATTTACTGTCTTAATAGTAATAGGTATAGAAACATTTAGAAAGAAATTAGAGTTTCAAAGCTACAAAAATCCAACTGGACGGATACAGATATATTTTTGATAGCAGTACAGGAATAAAAGAGAACTAATTCGATACAAAAGAGAAAAATAAATGAATGCAGTCAGAAGAACTGTGTTGAATTTTTTCTGGGACGCATCTTTGATGTTTTGTTAAGCCTGGAAAGGGGTGATGTTTCAGTGTGGAATGGAACATATCTCCCACCCAGAAACACAAACCCGTCCCAAACTCAACCTGTTCGTGGACATTTTTTCTATGAAGCAATCATAGAAGTAAATTTATAAATTTTCATCATGATCGTCTAAAATCCTCACTTGCAGGTATACTCTCAGTATTGAATGCTAGATATAATCGTAATTTCTGATCTCATAAGTGCTAATGATAATACTCTATTTTTTAAGGTTTTATATTCAACTGTTAGGTCTCAACCATTAGGAGAACTTTGTGACAATTTTGCGAATAACCAATTTTCTGCAATCTACCTATGCATGAACCAAATTTATGTTTTAGTGTCGAAAAAATGTGAAATTCTCAATAAGATAATAATGAGTTTGGATAATTTAACAATTCTGTCAATATTGAAACGTAAGTTATTTCGAGTATGGGGAGATAGGAAACAAAATTGTCACTTTGTTGGAAAACACCAAGTAACTCTTAAGCCAATATTAAAGGAACTGACCACAAATCTAGACTTATGTTTCTTATTTCGCAAATTTATTTTTTCAGTTCTTGCCAATCTTCAGATGAAGTAGAGTTGGGCCTGGAATGGGGTAGTGTTTCTGTGTGGGAAATTATATCTATCCCCCACAGAGACACCAACCCACCCCAAACTCAACTAGGTGTTCTGATGTTTCAGCGGTATTACAGAAGCCGATTCTCTTGTTCTGCAAACACAACTTGAAGAGAGGTATGTTAGGGCTACATCAATTGATAAAAATATTTCATTTATCGCACATATTTGTTTTTTATAGAGGAACTGACACATTCATACGTATTTACATTGTTTGAACAGGTCAAGTTGAACCTCGCACCTTTAGAAAAGTAGAAATGCAATTGTAAAGTCATAAATTGTACACAACCCTTCTCTAGAAAAATTTACGATTACATAGCAAAATAATATTAACATCCGTATTTTGAGTTGATATTTTAAAATAAATTGGTATTTAATGATACATTGAGAATTTTATATTAGTTAATTCTTTTGTAGAAAAAATTAATACATATGTCATTGTTTTTCCAAAGGTGCATAACATACAATTAAACATTTAACAAAATTTTTTAAATGGAATTTTACTCTTTTCTATTATAATAATGTTACAGAAATATTTTTTGATACAACTAAATTCTAAAACATTAGGGTTAGTCGTAGTAATATGTCCCTGACTGATGACACTACTATAAATATTGAAGGTCATTTTACATATTTTCAGGATTTTTAAGATATAGATTTAATCTATTATGGAGGATAATAAACAAAATATTAATTCCTTAAATAAAAAATGTATTTCACAGAAATGCCAAAAACTGATCTTTGATGGGATATGGTATACTAGAAATTCCATCACACAATGAAACTGTTGAATTTTGTCAATGCATTCCTTTGTCCTTGAAGTTCTATCAATCCTGGAAAGGGCTAGTGTTTCTGTGTGGGATCAAAAATATCTCCACCCAGAAACACAAACCCGCCCCAAAGTTGAATAAGTACCCTTCAGTAATATAACTGCCATCACTCCCAGTGATACAATGGCAGACGAAATAGTAAAATAATTTCTTTTATGAAGCCAAAAAGGGTCGTTGTTTTTATTTAATAAAGGCTAATTATATAAATGTTTATGTTTCGTACAATAATAATAATTGATAAGATACAATTTTATTACATTTAAATAATGTAGATGATGTCTAATTTAACCCAACACTTTACTATAATTGGATCATAACAATTTTCTTATTAACTGAGGTAAATACAAAGACACCAAAAATAATAATGATCATATAAATAACAAAATCGTTTATTTTTAACCTTTAACGGAACTTTTTTAATTTAAAATTATAAACAAATTATTAAAAAACATTTATAACTGTATACAAGATTAGCGAAGTATCAAATATCTCTTACGCAGTCATTAACATTTTTTTCAATTTTTTTTAACCTATCTCCTATTAGTCAAAGTTTTAGTCAAATCGTGTAACAAATACAAAAAAACAAGTTGCTAGTCTAATCTAAAAAATAGAGGGCTGAATTTCACATATTTATATATGTACTAATATTTATCTTTGTTATGAATAATGTTTTAACGTAATATCCTCATCTTAAAAAAAATAAAATAAATAATAAATTAATTTGTTAAAAAAATAAATAAATACAGTGCATTAAAGGAACTCTGTTCTTAAAAGCAATAAACTACCTTGACAGATCACGAATATGCTACTTAATAACTAACAGTAGTAATGCATCATCAGTAATACGAATCGTCACCTCAGGAAATTTGATCATAATGTTGACTAAGCTATGATGTTACGCTAATATGTTCGAAATGTGATATACATTAGCTGACATAGTAGTTATCGCTCACTTAGTTCGGGAACACGTGTATATATGTGCACAATTATGTACTTCCACTGTAATTGTTTTTGAGTAGATTTATATTTAATGAAAGTGACAAATTATACTCTTACAAAACCAAAACATAAATAGTCTATGAAAAACAGTGACAACTCCAGAAAAATTCTTAAGAGATGAGGTATGGGAGAAGTCCGAAATGGTTATAATATAAATTACAACATTATTAGCTTTATAATAGTTATACAATGTGTAAAGGTAGAATAATAAAATATATGACATGATGATAAATAAATAGAAAACGAATATTATAATAATAAATTATATTTCATAGAACAACAATTTACAAGTAATTCTTTTATTCCTAAAATGTTACTCTTAAAGCAAATATTCTTTCTCAAACAGAAAATTACATTCATACCAAGTGAACCAATACGTTTCACTTCCTCCTGATATCTATAATCAACTAAATCCCTAAATATTCTTGAAAATGAAATTATTTTTCATATATTTAAGAATGGAATGGAGTAGTGTTTTTGTGTGGGATGAATTTAAAGAACCCAGAAACACCAACTCTATCCAAACCCAACACATGTGGGTTCGTGACTAGATAGATCAGTTATTTCTGACAGATTAATTTCCCTTAAAGTGATATTTTTAATGATATAAATCATTGTATATAAAAAATTCAACCCTCTTTAAAATAACTAAATATTTCCTTAAAAGTTCAGGGCATTATGTTCTCTTGAAATTTGAAGTCTATATTATAATGAGAAGAATTAGTGAGCTGAGAAGTTGCACTTGGGAAATGTTTGAAAGAAATATCATCTGTAAATGAATATATATTACATGATTTTTTAATAATTAATTTTATATGTTAATAATATTACTTACTAAATTATATCATAGACGAAACAAACTATATTTCTTGTCATCGTGTCACCTAACAAGTAAAAAAGAAGGTCTTCTCACCTTACGATGACAAAAAAAAAAAAAATCATGGAAATAAAGCTGCCTAAATTAATTCTCTGTTCTAAGGTTTCTCTAACCACAAAATATAACAAGCTCCCTTGAGACAGTGTGTGGGCCATATATCTCATTGAGGTGAGAGTTTTAAGTTTTATTACGCTAGTAGGATTCAAACACGATACATCAGCCGATTGGATCTATATAAGTAATCAGAAATTGTTTTTGATAACTATTAAAACAATAAAAATATTTTATGTATAAGGAAAAGGTAAGAGTCAATATCAAAGTTTAATTTATTACCATAATAATATGCTTAAGAGGCATAACTACACAAATAATCCATACAAACAAAACTAATATGTGAGTTTAATTAACTGCGATATGCATTTCATACTTTTCAAAATTTTCATCAGAATCATTATAAAAATGCTTGGTAACTCACATAAAATTATCAAAAATATGGTTTATGTTTATAATGAAAAGTTGTCCATAATCGTTGTCATATTACTTTATGTGGTTAAATTTTGAAAATATTTAATTAGGGAAATGGATCAAGAAATTACTATATTCAATTATAATTTAATAGTAGGGCTTATTAAAAAAAAAAGTGTTCAACGTTATTTATTTTGTTATTTTAGGTAACATTCAAAACATAGGCGTTATTGTTATGCATATTGTCATGGTATTTTATTAACCTTGTCCAACCATTGTTAGTTGTAAGCTGTCTTCATGTTTTTTATGAAAGCGTAGTTTTTTTTTTGTTTTTTTTATATATTTATTTATTGCTATTTACATCTGTACATTATAATACAATTAGTAAATCTGATCTAAGTTAAATTGGGGTGTTACAGGCGTGTAGAGAAACTACCCATAGGTAGCACTCTAATGACATTTTACATTACCTGGTCTCGTGGCCATCTTCTTATACGAGACAAGTCTGATAATAAAGTTAGTTATTCAAGTAGCTGTGTGTCATTACTCTGCCCGAATCCCTTTTATTTTATGTTATATTGCCAGTCTAATCGTAAGTT
>NW_027106114.1:422364-431006 GCF_000696795.3 Halyomorpha halys | reverse complement strand
CTAGGGGGTTTGAGTGGTTAGGGAGTTTATAATGGAAGGAGTGATATCTGGTTCGGGCTAGATCGGTTACATAGGGAACATTAAGGTCTTTATGTATAATTTTATTTGTGACAAAGTAAGGAGCATTGAAGATTTTACGAAGGATTTTGGATTGTAAGGATTGAATACGAGAGGAATTCGAAGGTTTAGTGGAGTCCCAAAGCTCAGTGTAGTTTAATGAATAGATATTATGTTTTTGTACAAAAGTAATTAAATGGAGTTCTCTCTCCACTTTTAAATTATTCACTTTACTTAATTTTACAATGTAATGATGCATTTATTTTAATCGTTAGTTTATTTAAAATTTTTAAAAAAGTAGTTATTTTTTAATAACTCTTAATGAAAAAAAAAGTCTGTCAATATTACCTAACATGAAACTTTTGATACATTAATGTTAACAAAACAATATAAAAACATATTCAAATATTTTCCTACTGAAATTTCGTAGATTTGTGTATGTAAACATTTTATGTTTGTAGGAAATAATTTTAATCAAGTATTGTAAAGATTGGTTATGGATTAATGTAATTTGTCAGTCCCAAATGTCGATTCGGTAGAATATTCAGGACTTCTAAGAAACAGTTAAAAACATTTCATAAAAACCCGATGGTAACTTAGCATGCTCAACGAAACTTACCTATTGCAGGAAAGTAATAAGTTTCTCCAATTCTAATGGGATATGATAAAAATTAGGTTAAATTACATAATTAATAAACAATAGAATGAGATGTATATCATTAAATAGACTAAATCATTTTTTTTAATTCAATAGCTGTTTGCAGTAGAGAATTCCAAACCGACAAATTCGATGAAAAGTTGGACTAGGGTCGTAACGAGTTTCCACTGCCATAGCAGGTGAGCTTAATGCCATGTTCTTTCGATATAATCTGTTTAGTGGCTGCCAAACTCTGCTTCGGAAAACTTTATCGGCCTTTATTCATTTATACTTTCCTGTATAATCAGTTTCGACATTCTACCCAACCTCTCAGAAATAAACTTAATTGTAAACTTTATAAAACGCTAAACAATAACGGATACTAAACCGCTTTCGAGGATAAAGCGAAGTTTATTATACTTCATTAAGATAAATAGATAAAATTAAAGACAATTTTTTCTTAAAATGATTCAATGAATATAAAAAATGACAATAATAAAATAAACGTTAATTTAATGCATAAGCATACGTATTTATTTTACATTTTTTACTATGCAAGACATTATATGGACATTTTTTAATGTGCGTTCTAGACAAATATTTATAATTTCGTCAACATTTCTCCAAAGGTGAGATAATTATGAGTGTTGTTTACTTTGTAATAATAAATTGCAGTTTATTTTTAGATAGTAACCATATGATTAATATAAAGAAATAATTGTGAAATAAATTTTTTTAGAGCATTGTTTCAGGAACGATATATATATTTTTAGTTTGATTAATTAAAATGATTAGTTATACATCAGATTTATTAATAAACTAAGGAGTCCTTAGTACACTTTTCAAAGTTTGTAGAAGAAAATGGTTAGGTAAATACGAGTATATTACCAACATTACACATAGATGGGTTGCTGTGGCCACCGTACTAAAGAAGGAAAAAATATATTTTTTTTTTATGTTTTGCTATACCTGCATAGTCATATATACTTGTACATATTTACGTGTCGATACACGTATAATATGTTGTTTATATGTATGTATTGAATATAGTATAGGGATTAAGTCCGCATACAGTGCGAGTAATGCGGCTTAATCCTAGACAGTGGCAGGGACCAAGTCCTCGTACACAGTTATAGGGACCAAGTCGCCACCATTTTAAGTTCGTTCCAGAGACTTTAGTAAATGTTCAGCCCGCAGTGGGACACTTTACTACAATTACTTAATTATTCAGTAAAGACGAGACGCAGAGATCAACAGGAATTCGTGTTTCAACCCTTTGATTTAATTTTCTCCCTTGATGACCCTAATACGAACGATGTATTTATGAATGAATGCTAATGAATCATGTTCAGTTCTTTGAGAAATGAAGTAAACTTGTTATTTCACTAATACTACTTGTCGAAGACTGTATAGGAAGAATTTTCGCAGGAGACAGATTTTTCCTAGCAGGTTAAAACCTTTTGGTACTTGCAGTTAAATTGGTTCTTCCAAGTAACCACTAAGCAAGGCTTACTTCACCTCATTGGTTGAGTGTCACAGTTTTTCTTAGCTGCTGTTGCAAAAATAGTTTCAAGAACGGTGTGACTACTACAGGACTAAAAATACCTTTATAGTCCATTTTATGTATGGAAGGTTTCATCAATTTGTCAATACAAAAATAACACTGACTATTGTTTATAATAATATATTTTTTCTCTCAACAATGAGCTAACACACGATATGATATAAGTATCGGATAAAAGTTGAGATAGTATTTATGTCCGTATCTATCCAAGATTATAAAAATCTCGTTTATTATTTTAAAACATTTTGCTTTTAAATATGCCGTTTAGTGCTTTGAAATTGTATTTTATAACACGAAGTAGCATTATATTCATAAATTCGACGAATATCAATTATTTATTAAAAAAATAAGTTCTTGAGTACTTTTCAAGAAGCATTATATGCCTAATAAATTTTAACATTAGATATCAATGAATATAAAGTATATTACACAAAACATCCGTTCTTCTGTTTACTATCAGTATGGGATGTAATGGTTTTGAACCCTGAATTTTCGCAGCTGATAACAGAAGCTATGACAACTCAGCTAATGGTGTGAGCGAGGAGCGCGATAAGAGAAAATGGGATTTTCGATGGATCGATTGCTCCTGGTCTTGATGCGATTATTTCTTCCAATGGTGGAGTGAACCATTCGTGAACGGCCATGGTTCCCTTTATCATCCGATGACAAATGGCTGAGACCACAAACCATTCCGCAGCCGGCATCTGAGTCACCTTATTTTATTTCGAAAAATTGCTCTGATTCTTCATAATAGAAAACACTGAGTTAATTGTTTTTTTAGTTAAACTAGAAACTTTAGAATATTTCAGTTTTATTTAAGAAAAATTAAGTTTATTATTATTTTGTGTAAATGATTACAATTATGACTGTCTGATGTGTAATAAATTCATGAACACACACACACACATTGTTTGTATATTTTGTAGTTAACTATATACATAAATCTTATGTGTTATTGTCTATTTGTCTATAGTTACTATTTCTCTTAGGTTACGTTTGAAATTTTTTTTTCTGATGTAGTTATATTTTTTTTTTATATAGGTTGTAGTTGTAGATTTACAACTATAAAAAAATCAACCTGACAAGCCTGACCAAACTGCTACACATTTCAGACAAACAGGACATAATTCTAATTTGATACACCTAAAATCATATATCAGAAAAAAAAATTCAAACGAAATCTAAGAAATGTTGAAGTCTGCGCAAAGGTTAAATTCATGTTAATCCAACCTCATGAAAACATAAAACAGGATTATAAACATTGAATCTCCACATAAAATGTTCTCTTTGCATCAATATATCTAATCATATGGAAAGATCCTTATTTTTAAAATCAATATCACACATTCACAATGAAAGGGCCACAAATCAAAAAACAAAATTTTTTAGAACGAACATCGGAGTCAGGCTATTTTTAGAAGCCTCCATGGTGTTTCCTCTTGCACACTGGAAGAACAATTTTTCTTATTAGTCGCAGCCGTGACCATCATCAAATTCACTTACGGTCTATAATTTAAAATTATTATTAACGATCGATTTTTTTTTCTTCTGAATTTCTGATAAACAACAATTTGAGCTAGCTCATTTGAATAATGACAAATTGAAAAAATAAAAAATTGAAATGAACTAAAGTGAATTTTTTCTAATTTCCACAAAATTTAGAGCTCAACCGCTAACGGAAAATATAAAAAATATTTGATTTATTTCTTTATCGCAGTAATTTGCATTTTTCTACAGAGTTAAAAAAAAAATGAAAATAAATTTATTTTTTTAGTCTATTCTATAGAATAGATACATACACAAAAGAGATGAAATCCAAAACGTTTGACAGATCCACAATTCAACTAATTGTAAGTGAGATAAAAACTATTTTGATAGTAGATTATTTTTTTATCGTTAAACTGAAATAAACAATTTTGCATTTCTCTAAAAATAGTCTGACCAATTAAAGGCTTGCGAAAGTATGTTTATTATTTAATGGCGTAACTTCCAAATAATTCCTGGAAGGAATCCTATATCCTCTTGAAAATGAAATTCTATATCAGAGGTTTAGTCAAGACTGGAATGGGGTAGTGTTTCTGTGTGGAGTGAATTTAACTTCCCACCCAGAAAAACCAACCCTTCCCAGACCCAACACATGTTTTCTTCTCTTCATACGTTTGACAGCTTGAGCTTCATAGATAGATAGTAATTAGATGGTAGATTCACAGTAATAGACTATTTTTGGAACTTATCAAGTAATAGTTTTCAAATATCATTGAAGTCTATTTTTTTGAAGTTCACAGTAGCAGCAATAACAATAAACACTATTTTTTTTTTAATTATTTATTTAATGTAATTTACAACTGTACAAAATAATACAATAGGTAAATATGTTGTATGTTTCAAATACACTTGAAAATCAAGGGAAAGAACCACCCATTCGTGGTACTTCAAACATTAATTTAAATTAGAAGGTCCTGTGACCATCTTCTTTTCAGACTCCTCGGAGGATTATCAGGGATTGTTAAGGATGAAAGATTAAGAATTAATGGGTTAGGATGGTTAAGGAGTTTGGAATGAAAAGACGCATATCAGTTTTGGGTCAAATCTGCAACGAATAGGATGTTAAGGTCTTTGTGAATGAGTTTATTTGTGACGTAATAAGGAGCATCAAGGATTTTAGACACTAAATTTAAAATATGAGAATATAATATCATTAAAACCTTGTAAGGGAAAATGAAAATCTGCACCTCTACAACACATGTATCAGTTAGTCATTCGGTACTCATTAAAGAAGTGCTGGTTCTTGAATAACGGTGTGCAAGGGTTGGTTCATGATCATGCACAACCACCAGACTTTTTATTAATTAATAATTAAGAGCACCCACTTTATGAGGCTGGATGGACCCTGGAGTGTCCACTAGGACGACCCCACAGTGCTGACTCACGGCTAGACACAAAAAATAATTATTGCCACAGCCAAATTCAAACCCGGGTTTTTTTAGATTAATTTTTTAGATTTTTTTTTTAAATTTCAATTACGGTTATTGTACAAAATTGATCCTCTGCTTACGTTATTTAATTAATTTTAATTTAAATAATCCTGGATTACTATAAACATTAATCGAGTCTAATTCTAATATTTCACAATTAAAAAAAAATTATAACTTTATGGAAACATATTTTCCTTCATTTAATCAATTTTAATTAGAAATGATCTATAATTAAATATAACAGGCAAATATAAATTAATTAATTATTATCTCTTTAATAAAATACATTTTTATGATAAAACTTCCTGCGTTTTAGACTTAAAAATACTCATGATATGTAACTAACAAGAAAGAGTTGTCGGTCGGAATACACTGATAGCAAAAGAAGAGTCTTATGTTTTAAATGTATAAATTAGAAATAAATAAATAATTAATTTGAAATTAATAATAGAATTAGTAAATGCACAAAATAACACAAAACAAATTGCAAATATATAGTTTTAATCACGTAATAATTCGAAAGCGTTATTTTCTATCTTAAATTATCAATTAGAAATCTTATAAGTATTTATTTTTTAATTCATTATTACAATCTTAGTGAAATAGTAATTTGAAAACAATCGTAAATCCGGTTGTTAAAACATAAACATTTGAGAACAATATTTGACCATAAAGACGATGATTAGGGTGTGGAAAAAAAATAAAAATATTAAAAAATATTGTACAATAAGTAGGTATTAACTTCTTTCAGTATGTACCGACGAATCGGCCTAAGTTGTAGAACTAATTCGTAAGCGACTTGGCAAGAAATTCAGTATAAAAGTATTTGATCTATAAATCTGAGACACTGACTGAACGTAAATGGGTTAAAATACTACCGCAGCCCCGTTAGAATTCAATTATTTAATAACTTCTAAAAGATTGTCTAAAATGCAATGTACCAAGGAATCATACCTTTTAACCAATAATGGAGACGGCAATTTTCTTCTTTTGATTAAAATAAAATTATAAAGCTGTTGTAAGTTCTTCACTTTTATCATATTAAACAGATAGAGTTTAAAAATTAATGTGTGTTTTCCTCTTGCGAATTTCCAACCACTAAACAGCCAAGGCTCGAAAACATACAAGAATAATGCAAGTGATGACTTGAATAAATATTATATTTATATGAGTTGTTTTCGAAACCAAAGAACGCGAGTCGGTGAATTATTTTATTCCGATTTCACTTGCCATCACGGTCCACTGACGGAAGAGATAAAGCATTCACGAACAAAAGCGGAACAATATGTTCACTCACTGGAGAGGAATGAAAGAAAATGGCCATCCCAATCCGGAGCAATTTTCTTCGAAAAGCTCTGCATCTCTGTAAGGAAAATCTAAACCAATATGAAAATGTATTATATCCAGAAAAATGTAGAAGATTTTTGTTAAATATGCAAAAGAATATTTCGTTTTGTTGAGCTTTTCTTCAAACCCCGAAACTATATATAAAATTAAAATAAAAACTTTTATTTTTTTGTAGGTAAATGTTTATATTTTTTTTTATTAATTAAGATTGTAACTAATTGTCTCCCAATAGAGCCGATCACCCCAGGAAGTGCTGACTATAACTCCCAAAAGGGAAGGCCTATGCAGGAAAGGATACAGAAAGATGGAGAGAAAATTAATAGAAGTTAATGTTTTTTCAACTATTATATATATCTATATCTTCTTTAAATGTTTATATTATATTTTGTAATGATTTTAATTTATTGCATAAATAAAAGGCTATTTCATTTCATGTCATATATTAATTGTAAACTGTTGATTGGAAAATTTTTATTTGTAGGACTGAATAATGAGCAGAGGAGCCCGAAATGATGTTGAAATGTTAAAAGAATACAGAAGTGAAAAAGGGTGTTAATTGATTGATGTAATAAAGTTTTAGCAAATAAACGCTTTAGAACTTAATTGTAGCAGTGCAACTTATTATTTATATTCCTAATACTTATATTTCTGTTCATGTAAAATAGACTGTTATAAATTGATAATGTATATATATATATATATACCTATACACACATTTTTTAGTTGGAGTAGCAAATGGTGTTTGTAGTGAACATAACTGAAGAAGACGTAAATGTGCTTTATGTTCATTATTTACGTACGTATTTATCTCTGATTTACAACGGTTTATTTATTTTTAATTAATCAGTTTAAAACATATTGATCTGAAGTACAAATTCTTGCTAATACTGATCCTATTTAGTAGATTAATTTTTGTTTTAAGATGTTCTAGGAAACTATAAGTTAAGACCCTCAAGTTTAGTACCGCTGGATCCAAAAAGACTCCCTTCTGTAACAAGAGCTTTCAGCCTCGGTTTACTACACACATCTAATCCTAATGCCTACTACTCTCGGGTAGTTAGTTTGTGTTTGTTATAGCCTATACTCAACAAGGAAATACTACCTTTCTACGTGGAAAACAAACTTCTTGTTTCTCCATTCACAATTTATGACACAGAAATAGTGTCACGCGTTTAAACCCAAGTATTAGTAACATCCTCTACCGTTGTTTCTTTCTTTTTTTTTACAGTGATATTATTTGAACTTATGTTTATATTCCAGAAAAATTCTTCACTACCTCAAATTAATTTTTCATTACCTGCGGGTAGCTTATTCTTCTCAAATGAAAATATTCGATTCATCTGCCTAACTCTGAATTTGTCCTTTGTTAATCTGAAGATATTTCATATGAAATAATATGCAAGGTAAAAAATATTGTTTTAAATTGTCTCTTCCATTATTTCATAGCATAATAGATTTTGTTGTAGGCTTTACAAGGCATAAAATATAATATTTTATAACTCAACAATGCAAAACGTATAAATGTATAAACCATATTTCACACTTCTCGGGTTTTTTTTTTTCAGTTGATGATATATTTTTCTTTTTGTTATTCTATCTTGTTTAAATCTCTAGGAAAAAAATTAATTTCATTTAAGTGGTTTAAATCGGTCCATCCACTTTGGTTTCTTATAGTTTCAATGCCTTTACAGTACTATTTTGGAACAGTTGTCAATACACTAGAATAGGAAAGTGGCCGAGAATAGGTCAAGAGCTCTTTCTAGTAAGTGCCTTCCAGGAAAATACACTGGTGTATATCTGTCTCTTTGTAGTATTAATACAAGCCCCTTTTAGTCGGAGGTCAAGATACCGAACGATCTATATACTCTTCAATATGGAATTTCATGACTTTTCCAGTTTATAATTCCATTTGTAGCTCATCGAAGCTATCAGATGAAAGTTTTAGTAAGTTTTTAAGGCATATAAGATTAATAATCATAAAAAAATAATTATGGGTTAATCCGTATCAAGTGTGGTCCGAAATAAATTAATTAGGTCCCTTGAACATTCTTCCTTTTATATA
>NW_027106114.1:417957-422314 GCF_000696795.3 Halyomorpha halys | reverse complement strand
TATATATATATTATACATATAATATATATATGGTTAGTATATTAAAATTATTGAAGAACACTTGTTTTTTCTCAATCCATTTGCAAAAAGTACCTTTCTTCGGTTATATGAGGTAATGTTACTAAACAAAAGTAGTTCAAAAACCATATGACCTAGAAAGATAAAATAAATACCATTCTAAAGGGGAGGTACTAAGCTAAAAAAATATTTTTATTTGATGTAGTGAAAATATTCTCCCTTGTTAAGATTCTTTATTTTAATGAATCATTAACAACGTTTCAGGGCTATCACTCCTAAAATTATAAAGATGATATTGAATATATATTTATATTAAGGTAATTGTTTTGACTTAAAAAAATGTGACATATTAATTTATTAAAATAAAGTATTTTAAAAATAATATTTTCATTACATTTGATAATATTAATGAAAAATTATTCATTAAAGAACCTATACATTAAAAAAATATTAACACATTTAATTTATTGTTACTGCAAATATGATAAAATAAATGAGTAATCGCCACTCCGAAAAAGGTTAAGCCCCGAAACTTTAATGCCCCAAATTGGTAAGTATTAATACCAGCCTGATTTCCTCCATTGAAATTTAATCCACTTGCAAATATGCAATAATTAAAATTTTATTTTCTGGTCATTAGTCTTTCGAAGAATTTTTGAATGATCCAATTACTTCATCATTCGTCGGTACAAATTTTACACGCTATTATTAATTTTAAAAAATCTGAAAATGCCCTTCCCTAAATGATTGCTGCCATGTTTCATAACTATCAAGAACAGTAGGAACTAGAATTATCTTCAAAATTATCACAATCTTTTCTCCGAACAGGTGTTGTTAACAGAACATGGATAGAAAGCAACAATTTCTGCCATATATCTGTGGTATATTTAACTACATTTTAATGCAGTATAATTTTAGATACTGCAGAAATCTGATACTTGAAAAAAATGTCTTCAAACATAGGTTTTGACGAAATCATCTTCCACAGTACTTACCATATTTATCTCGAGGATTAAGTCATTACTCATATGCAGTCCTATCAAACATATCTTTCTTATCTTCGTCTATCAGTACTAAATTATCGGTATACCTAAGACAGAATATTGATTATTTGAATGAAAAATTCGTCGCGGACGAAGTTCTTAATGACGTGGTTACGTGCTAGATTAGATAAAGTCACGAAAATGAAATTGCTCTGTCTTAACCTTCGGGTGGGAAGCGTACGTGTCAAATACACATGAAACATTTTTAGTCTTATATCTCTTCTAATTCGCGGTGCGATGTAGCCGGTATAACAATACTTCCATGCTTCTCGTCTTATGTCTTATGATAGTATCATTATAAAGTTCTAGGGGGAATCACTTATTTGTATCTTAGAGATACGTGCTATTATTTCAGAAAGTTTTTGCTAATGTGTTACAGCTGCTGTAACTGTTCTAGTCTTCATTTTTTTAGTTTTGTAAAACAAATTGAGCCATTTATTTTCTGAAAATTTGTTACCTCCCCATGTGCAATGCCGTTCTGGATGTCTGATTTATTTAATTTACTTATTCTTATTTCGTGAACAACGCTGAATGATAAATAACTATGAAAAAATGATTTGGATGACAGCAATGATGTTAATTTCACAATAAACATAATTCATAAAAAGAACATAAATACCTATACATTATTTTTTATAGCTGAGATTTCGATGAAGTGTTCGGAATGATTTTTTTTTTGTTAGTAACTTAAAGAAAATTAAATTTGGAATCCCTTATGTGTACAAGATTTTTTTAAGAACGAAATGTGAACCATAACAATAACTATAACAAGTCATCTTTTTTCCAGGACTATATGACTATATAGTCCTACAACTCTATAAAAATGTTATGTTAGTTACAAGCTTACACATTTGAAGAAATATACTTTAAAAAGTTGTATTTATTTTCTTTTCTTTATTCTATATTCAATGGAAATTCTTACGTAACCAAATTCACAACTATAAAATTGAATTGCATGAATATAGGAAATAAGCTCCACCTTTCTTGTAGATATGGTGGGTGCGCCAGATTAAACCTGAGAGGTTTTTTAATATTGTAGAATACAAATAACAGATTTGAACAAGTTTAAGAGTCGTGAACAATATCCTCATATAGATTTATTAATATTTCTGGTATTTATAACAAGTTCTAAATATTTATTTTATTTTATTTTTATTTTTTTTGCTTTCTTTATAACTAAATGTATTCTAAAAATAGTACCAAAGACTGTGTTTATTTCTCGACTAAGGTAATTCTACAGACTGTTCCTGAGCTATTAAAGTTGTTCAAAAGCAATTTCAGTTTATGGTATAATCTATAAAATAGATCAAACAGAAAATAAATAAAAAATTATTTATTGAGAAAAGCAGTGATGTGTTTTCAAACATTTTATAATTTGAGATATTCCTGTTTTATTTTAAATGATAGACATTTTTTATATAGAATTCACTTTAGTATATTTTTTTTTATGATGTATAGAGAAATGTATTATATAGAATTCAGTTTAGTATGTGTTTGTGTAGATATTTTATATATGTTTTTTTCTTTTAAAACCAATATTCACTATACATTAATTGCGATGAGTGCTACAAGAAAAAAGTTAAAACATTACTCAATATATATTGATTATTTAATTTAAAAGACCATAAACATGTAAGGTATATGAAATTTCATATGATAATAATATCAGTTTTTTTTCACGTAAATATTTATAATGTAAAAACATAAATTTATTTATTTTTTTAAAGTAATAAGAAAGTTTACGTAGTTTACGGTCACTGATGAAGGGGGGAAAATATAAAAAGAAAGGGAAATCCTAGATTTATTCGAAAAAGATAATACTTGGAAGTTTTCCTTTCACAACTCTTAACTTTTTTTTCTTCTTCTAAGATAGCATTGCCCAATAGTGAGTTTAAAAAAAAACAAATATTATTTTTTCTCATTATTGTAATATATCCTATAATTAATTTAGATCATTGTTAGTTATGTTGCCATCGTTTCTTCCTCCCTACAGCAGCTAGTACAGAGTTACACTCCTTCCAAGACCAACAATATCTAGCTTGATCCTCAGGTAATAGTCACTATCGGGAACTGGTGGAACACAAAGGTGGGTCCCAGGACCCTAGGAGATAACGGCCCCATTGTCCCCTTTCATATTTAAATGGACGCCTTAACTGGCCGAGCGACAAAACTTTTGCCACTTTATCGCCTCAATAAATCGTCCACGGCTGACGTCTCTTCGACTACCTAATGTACTTCCTCCACCTCATTTATACTTTCAAGTAATGAGGCATTTGAAAAGGGAAAATAATACCATCTGTCTAAATATTACAATTTCAACATAAGTTTTTTTATTACATTATAAAACCATACCAAGCTGGATAATAAATTTTTGTTAATAATTTATGGTACTAAAAATCGTCAAAAGAATATTTGTTAATCCGGCCCAGGATTAAATAAAATTAATTAATTATGTATTTTTTAAAATATCTTTGGTATAAAATATAGAGTAAAATGAGTTTAGCCAGTTACAGAAACTAGTAAAAAAATCAACAAAAGATAAAAAACAAGAAATAAGAAATCATAATATATTTATAATTATGAATTACATTTGCTATTTTATGTGCCCCTTGTCGTGCTTCCTTTTTATTGTATTACAATAATCTTAACGATCATTAAAATCAATACAAAATAGAGCTAATTCATATATTCTAATTATGGTGAAAAAATTATATGCGAAATACTTGATTTTTATTGAAAATTTAGAATAAAAAATATCACTTTTTTGAAATAGATAAATTTTTATAAATCATTATAAATGCTTGCATAGTTTTTAATGACTGTTTATCGTTTACTCTTTGTGGTCCTCCGAAATTTAGAGGTTGCAGTCTTATTCTTGACTACCTTCATTTGGCACTCCTATAGAGAACGGAAAGACCCCTCACCATACCTAATTATTACTTTTCATATACAAACATAGATCCATATATTCAGATAAATGAAAATAATCATAGATCGAAAAATAATTTTACCAAAGATATTTGGGGCTCCAGCACTGCTAAATCAATCTCACAATAGTTTTAATGCATACAGTAAGAACTAAAACGCTGACGTGGAACATACAGTAAATTAAAAAATATATAAAACTTCCTAATCAATACAAAAGAAAATACAAACATCTTGCTAATGATGTAAAAAATGTATATTTCTTAATTTTTAGAACAGTATCTTCACAACTCTAGATTTTTAATAATAAAATCTTACATTTTTTAAATAATAATAATCTTACTTTTTTAATAATAATAATCTTAACTTTT
>NW_027106114.1:401434-417087 GCF_000696795.3 Halyomorpha halys | reverse complement strand
TTAATAATGATAATCTTACTTTTTTAATAATAATAATCTAACTTTTTTTAATAATAATAATCTTACTTTTTTATAATAATAATAATCTTACTTTTTTATGATAAAATCTTATGTACCTTTTTTTTTGTTTAATTTTTTGCCTAACTTGTATAATCTTTATTGTAACTTACTCTCCATAACTGCGCCTGAATTATTAAACTTAAAAGTAAGCTAAGCATAGATAAAAGTAAGTTTAGCAAAATACGCACATGACTGATCCAACAAACACTATTACTGGACTGCCCAAGCATCTGTTGCAAGGACCGAGTTAGGGCGTGTAATCAGTGCCATAACGGTCCAGTAGATCCTTACGGGCCGTGGGTCGGTAAATATTTGATATAGAGAGGGCTAGGGTGAACGGTTTTGTTGAAATGTTAATATCAAGCCTGGCTTATAATGATTTAAAACGCTAATTGGAGTTTCCGAAACCAAAAGCAATTTTGGTTACCTAAATTTCAGAAAAATTATAACCGATAAAATTAAAAAAATAATTAATGAAATAAATATTACTGTTTAGTTTATGGGTGGGGTTTTTAGTCAAGAGTGCATGGTGTAACCCTAATAAGAATTTTCTATTTGTTTTCAACTTATAAATAAAATGATACAGGATAAACTGTTTTTTTAAGAATACTATTCTGGATACGGCAGATTTTAAAAGTTTTTAATAGGCTGAGACTGTTAGTGGCGAGCTAATTTATAACATACTCTTCAAATCATTGCAATACAATTCCATTGCTGTTCAAAGCATTATTTGCTCAAAAGGTTGAAATTCAGAAAGAATAATCAAACCTAGAATGAGATAAATACAGCTTAATTATGAGGGGCATATGAGAGCAAGAGGGCCTTTCCCACAACACTGTTTACACCACAATTGCTTTACACTTGTACTAGAAGAGAATTATTTGAACTGACAAAGTGCTTTTATCAAAAAGAATATTTGAAATATATAATATTTAACAAATATAGTAAAGTTTGTAAAAGGCATCAAATATCAATTGAGTACACTTAATGAACTAAAGTTATTATAGTCAATATTAAAGTGACATGCCTCATATGGTTAAAAATTATATATAGAAAAATGTTGAAAAATATGCAAGAATATTGGATAAAAAAGGGAACAGAGAGAAAAGCGGCTTGATAAAATAAGTCCGAGACATTAGTCTTCATCAGGGCAGTACATGATTGATGGCAGAGTTACTTAAATTTACCATTTTTTTTCTGGCTTATTTTTCCCAACCCTTATTCTGAAAGTGATATCCGAGCCGGGTGATGGCTCAAAAATTAAATTATAAATTATTAAAGATTCTTACAGAATTTAGTCATAATGGATTTGAATTTACTAGTTGTTGAGTACATTTGTCATTTTAACCATTTATTTATGTATTATTTTTCAGACAAAACTACAAAACTTATAAATAAACATAAAGTTTCTTACTATAAATATGAAAAAAAATCTTAATGCGTAACTTAAATGCTACATAACAAATGAACTTTGTTAGTGTGAATATAATTTATTGCTGTTATATGTTAAATGTTATACAAAAAAAAAATGATTTTGAATTTCATAAAATCCAAAAACAAAAAAAGTTAAGGTACATCATCAAACTATACCACGGAAGCAAAACCTTCACTTTCAAGGCAAACGAAATCTGCCCATTCTGCAAAAGCGATTTGATTGATAGTTTGTACAACATTCTCCTACATTGTCCAACATTTAAAGAAAATAAACAATATTTCCTAAAGCCACCCATATCCGTACCGTACAAAACATCAAAAATATATTGAACATTGACAAGGAAGTTAAATTGAATAGACTCTATGTTTATATTGTAACAGTATGTAATAAATTCGACAAGGTAAAAAAATGCGTGTTAGTAGTTTTAGAAGCCCAATTATTATTTGTACTTTATGTTTTGGTTTATTTATAATAATTTTGATTATTATTAAGTTTGATGGAATGGAGTAAAAGGCATTCCATTAATTGTTTTGTATTATCCAGTCTGTATATTTTGTGGTTTATTGTTTTTGTAATATAGCTCTAGACTCAGGTTTTATCATAAAACTGAATCTTAAATGTAATGGAATTTGTACAAAACTTTTTTCTATATCTGATACCGAATATATTACGCGATTTGATAATTATTTCTCTTTATTCTTTATGCTGAGTGTACTAATACAAACTAAAAAATAAAAGTTTCCTGAATTATGACGGAGATGCCATAACATACTCGGTCATTAAGAAACGATCAAGTTGTGACATAGGTTGCCTCAACGACACTCCACAATGATAGAGTATGATTGATGCCAGTGTGAAAAGCCTTGGTGTTTAAGAGTGCGTAGGGTGAACATTCTTAGTCATTTATTACGACTTTCTTATCTCTTATCGCGGGTAGGCATTATGAAAGGAACTGGTTTATTAAAGAGTTATGCTACAACCAGGTTGATGATAAGGACTTACAAACATTTTTAACTAATTTCGGTTTCTCTAAGCGCAGTAAATATTATAAGTAACGAAAAAAGTCTTACTAAAACTGTAATTGAGCATATTATGAAATCTAGTATTTTTTTTTCATTTATAATTTTATTTTATTAAAAAAATAAATAAAATGAAAAATAGTTTCTTTATTCGTGAATTAACTGTCATCTAAATTCCATTATAAGATTATAATGGACTTGTTCCCTTGCTTTCCATTTATTCATAGAAAGAAATAATCAATCAATCTATAATATAGATATTAAAAATTGGTGAGTCTAAACACTACCTTCATAATGAGGATAGAATGGAAATTTTCTATACAAAACTAAATCAAACCCTAGTTAATAAATAAATTAGTTGGTATAAAAAATCAAAATAAAATATAATATTAATAAACTAAATAAGTTGGTCATTTGCCGGTATTTCGTTTACTAAAAATAAATAAATAAATAAAAAACAGGATTTACTAATAGATGAATAATATTAGGGATTTGATAATAATTACTTTATTTTTTGAAGTTTCCTAAGCAAAAGTCCGTTTTTTCTGAGTCATAAGTTATAACAAGCGGATTAAGGTATCAAAAATTCAACCTTGCAATGCAACATTGTTTTAAATCACTTAGTTATTATTTCGTACAGCTGGAAAAATGAATTTCAGATGGAGGCTAGAACATTATCAAACCAAAGTTACTGGAGAATAAGGTAATTAACCTTATCAGTAATATCATTGAATTTAAGAATACTTACAATACCAAATAGAATTAAAAAGCGAAAACTACTCCCAAAGTCCCATGAATGCGTGTGGTTGATATCATTAATATTGTTATTATAAATTTTCCGTTTTTTTCTATAAACAATTCTAGTGATTGCTTATACGGAAATGGCAAAAACAAAGAATTTTAAAGCTAAGAACGTAGCACAGGAATTGGACTTTACCACATATAAAATTGAGAGCAGGCAATTTCATTGTTCTTATCATGAAACATTAGTGATGAAATTAATCAAATATTAATCGAAACTAAAATTTAAATCCAATAAACCATAAACTATGAAGACTCAAGGGTGCAGTACTTTGTATGGAAGTACTATTACTAGACTAACGGTGGTGCAAGGAGGGAATTTCATAATCACACTCGACAACCAGTTTTTTACTCAATTAAGGGTATCCAATTGATGAGGAAGAATGAACCCTGGAGGGCTCTTGAACGCACAGGGCTGACTCACGGCTACAGTGAAACAGAAGATAACAATCTGCCACAACCGGTTTCGAGTTCGGGTCTTTGGAATTTGTAACACAGTTCTTTATCACTGGGAATTATACGATTCGTCATGTTTCCAATTATTTTTTATTAATGCACTCAGATTTTACCATTCTTAACTGGCCTAATGTTGTCCGTAAAAAAAATTACGAATTTAAATTCCTTAATCCTGTAAGGAATTTAAAAATCGTATTAGCTTAGTTACGAAGATATTTTCAAAGAAAACTCTTCTGTAAGATACTATTTAGTTATTGAAATTATTGATCTCATTTCTTGAGTTCAACTAAAGTACTGCCGTGATAGTACAGAGAAACTAGAATCAGATAAGGAGAACGTGCTGGAAGGACAGATCTGTGGAACCTTCCAGAAATTACGGTATTATTGATGGACAGTCTGTAATATCCTGGAGCATGCAATTACACCGAGCCCCTAATCTCAATAGATAGAGTACTATCCATCCTAAATGTCGGAACGTGGTAAGCAATACCTCTTTATCAGATATTATTGAAATCTACTGAACGGAATATAAATAATATTAAACGAACTGTAAGAATTAGTAAAGGTAGTCTACACGTAAGAATACGGATACTCTTAAATATTTATAACAGATACATTTCTAAGCTGGCAGTAAAATGTATTTTTTAAGCTAAACTTTATGCAATGATTACTTCATTTTTAAGCCAAATATGTCGCAAACTTGGTTGATTTATATTTTATTATAGAGGAATTTTCTTTCTTCAAAGATTTTATTTTGATAAAAAAACGAAACTTGATATTGTATAACATTACTATTTGATTTTTAATTATATAATTTATTGTAGTTTACTTTACTTTCGGATATGTAAGTGAGCTTCTGTTTGGGACTTACATATCCGGAAATAAATATTCGAGTCCAATACTTACAATATAAAGTATTTTGCAAGCTCAGGGCTTTTTATTATAATACAAATAATCTTACTCACCTTCATCTTAAAGTTACATTTCATTATAAGCTCCAATACAACTCAAGTACTTTATTTTTCTACCTTTCTTCGCGACTAAAAACAAGATGGTTGGTCTTGTTACCTTCAGTGCTAGAACTGTCATTGAAATGCTGTATTACAGGATATTAAACACACTATTAATTTAAATTTAAAATTTTTTATTGTAAAAATTAACCAGAATTAATTTTCACAGACCAATTAGTTGTTAAAAAGTTCTTTGTGTATCACTATCCCATCATTTAAGTTTTGGGAAAAAAACGTTGCCTACGAATTCATAACTCTCTTCAAACTTCACTTTTTTAGCCTTCATTACAAAGTAAATTTAAAGATTTTTCGTTTAACCGTTTCACGGTGTTTCTTTTGAATTAAATGAACGATTTATTTTACTAGAAAGAAGAAGGTTGAGAACAAGTTTCCCAGAAGATTCAACTTTTTTTTCCCTCTCTCTTGCTTTTTTTTTTTTTGACTTATTCATTTTTGCTCTCCTGGTATTATCGATAAGGGGATGGAAAAAGTTTTTCCTCAGGGCCGGAAAACGGTCTCCCGGGAAACCTATCTCAGGGTTCAACTTTTATCATTTACCCTCCAACCCACTCACTGCCTATCTCCTTCCCCACCAACATCCATTTAGCACTTCGTCAAAATAGATTTTATTCAGCTCCATCTGATGCAAGTATCTTGCAAGCTTATCTCCTTTGGGGAAAATGGGAAATAAGACACGCGAAGACAGTAGGAAAGAAAAAGGGCATGAATTTTGTTTTCAGAAACAACTCATTATACTAATCACATCTTAAACGGTATTAAAATCACATCTAGGACTTTAAGATATAATAACTCCGAACTATTATAAACATACAACTATTATTTTTTCCCTATTGTATCAGAGATGAAAATAAAAGCATGCAAGACGTTTGGGTATAGTGGCCAAAGAGTTGGGGATGCCATCCACTCTGTTACCATCCATGCCAGGCTTGGTGGAGCGCTGGTTACTCACAGATCCACACTGTGGAAGTGAGGAAATCAGCAGTGTACTTTCAACCAAATTATGCGGCATCAATGACATTACAAAATCACAGATTATGATGGTTAAGGGTCTGCACAAGTACATGAAGAAATACGTAAAAAAGCTCTAGGTTTTTGATTTTCTTTGGCATCATGGCGGAGTGCAATCCGAATAAAATACACAGTGTAGAGCCATAACTGATATTTCCAATCGGTGTGAGTTGCCTCCAGTGAGCTGATGGGCCTTAAAACTCAGAAGAGAGTGTGAAATAATTTGCTAAGAGGACGCTGGAACGAATCTGAACCTTTGTGGTTGTAAACAGCTTCTCTGTTCTGTCGCAAATACAATAATCAGGTTAGTCATCATGGTTATTTTATAAATACTTTTTTTTACCAATTAAAGGTACCTATACTGGATGGATCCCGGCTCCTGAACTTACAGGATTGACTCATGGCTATGGTAACAGATTAAATAATTATCAGTCGCAGCTGAATTTAAGTTAGAAGCAGAGTAACTTATCACTGAGTCACGCCGTTCCAATATTATATATTATATTTCTTGTTTTTCTGACTTCCTAAATTTCATTGACAATATATAAAAGACTTAAATCTAAAACCTAAATCTAAGGGTATTTACAACTAACTTGGCCCTTCCTTTGGCACTACGCATTATAAGGATGTATGGAAAATATTCTTTATATTACTTAGTTGATTCTTATATATCTATATCAGCAGTGCAATGCCAAAGCACCTAAAAATTTCTGTAAGGATTATGTTTAAATTTTGGTTGCAGATTCAAGGTAACAGCTAATCTTTGATTTTGTTAGATGTGAATTGACCATTTTGTTTTTTTATTAATTACTTTACACACTCAATTAGTTTTTTTGGAATTATGATGGAAATAGAAGACCTCATTAAAATGAAAATAAATATTTAAATTTACGGATACAATACTTTGCCTTTGAACCGGTAATGCACATTAAGATAGTAAAGAAATTTTTGTATGTTTTGTCATATCAAGGAGGCATATGACAGCAGTATATATATCTTACATCATACATTTTTGCGATGTATAATATCATTTTTACTCCATAAAACATAAACGTTGAAAATTGCAACAAAGATACGCTTAAGAAATAAAATAATACCCTGTCAATAATAAATATTAATTGAATGTAATATTTTTAATTACTTTTATTATATTCTAATATACATATTATTTTTACTTAAAAAGAAAGCCTTAGTAATACTGAGGCCTGAGGTACTATGACTCAGAGTTTTAAGACATAGATATATCACAGCTGCTGAAGCCACATAAAACTTCCGACTAAGAAGGCTTCAGGCTTCCATGGTCCCTGCAGCTATGTTTATAATTATACAATTCATCTCCCTGGAAGCCTGTTTAAAATTTCATCTACAATGAGTCTCATCTACGGTGAGCTGGGTGGTTTGCCTTCATTATAATCCCAAGAGAGGCTGGAAATGAAAATTGTCTTCCTCTCACTTGCAAATTTATTCCTACTCTTAGATCCCTTCAGTAATCTTCTGGCTGGGCAATACACTAGCTTAAAATCAGGGCGCCTCGTGTTGATAACTTTAGCTATACAAAATAGCATTTTTGTTAATAAATCGAAAAATGCTTACATTTAAATCGTTTATGTTTGTGTTAAAAGTAACGTTATTGACATCCGAAATGGCTTCAACGAAACCAAACAAATTTTGGAAACTTTTCGGATCCTAGATTTCGACAGCAGTATTCGTTTTATGGGCCCCTGACTTCAAATGACAAAGCCTTGCAAAATGGTCAGTATGTGATCAGCCAAGCTCAAAAACTAAAAGTAGTGTAAAACTGAAATTATATATTCCAGAAAAATATCCGGGCAGCATTTTTCATTTGAAATTGATGAACCAAATTAATGTAATAGATTTTATAAATTTTTTTATTATACCGCATCGATTTCTAATATCGATGTCAAATTAAATGGTCACTAAAAACAGCTTTGTCTTATGAAATAGTCTGACAGGGCTTAAATGTATAATTTTCAAAATTAATTCCTCTTAGAAAAACCTTTAATTTGGTTTACTTGCATCATATCCACCTTAAACTATCAACTCATAAAAGATATTAACGTTTAATACATACGATCTCTGGACCCATGTAATGAATGTATTTTTTTAAAATTTGTATAGGGCTTGGATAGCAACATCTGATAGGCATAGGGTTAATTTTACTTTTAACTTCTGTACATTGCAGAACTGAAATAATAATTTTTAAAGCATCACTGATTTAAGTTTAATTGTCCTCCTTATACGAAATATATTAAACATTTCTCCTCTTTGATGCGTTTTATATTTAATGAATCAGTATATTCTTCAATTATTTGCAGGTATAATGAACAAAAATTAAAATAGTACAAACCATTTCCTTTTAAAAATTGTGACTGACCAGAATTTGTAGGTTATTTTCATGTTAGATGTTTTTTAAATTACTGTCGACGAAACTTTGTGTTTTTTACATTATGCACAATTATTTTCTCTCCAAAAATGTGTTAAATCCTCTTGATAAAACCTTATCTGCACGGTGTTTTGTTCCCTGAGAGAAGAAACTGGGTCAACAAAATTCTGCAAAAGTTAAACATGAGCAAGGCACCAAGAAGTTGGAAAAGATTAGCATGAGGCAAGATATAAAACCAAACGATTATTCGGAGGAGACTAGAGGTGAAGCGATGATGGTAACTCCCACTTATTGTTGGTGGAACTGTGTTAGAGGCCCTCCCACTTTGTCCCTCCTCCCTGGCCAATCTAGTGGGACCACTCTCTATTGCCCCTATCTCCTCAGGCCGGTAATAGGATTGATATCTTGGAGGCCTCTTGTTCGCCGGCCATCGTATTTCCTCCTCTTGGTTCCCCGTATTAAAACGTTTCAGAAAGAACGGTTCAGCATTTTTGTTATAGTGTCACAAACATCTATAAGAATTCTCAGTTTTCTAATTAAAATTTTACTTTTTTTTCAATTCATCTTAAAGTTGATTTAAAATGAGTCAGCATTTTATGAGATATATTTTTTAAAAATATATAAATATGAGCAAAACACTGCAAAAAATATTGTGCGGTGCGCGCTTCACAAGACTTTTACCAACATCCCTAATTATGTCCCCAAGTTTTTTGTAGATTGGTGCACTAGTGTTGGAATTATCACTTAAAAAAACAAAACAAAAAAAAACGGAAAAAGCAAAAATTGTTATGTTCTGATTGTAATAAAAATTCATATTTTAGGTTTTTTTTTAGGTGGAAATGACGAATATTAACTTAAGGTAGATCGGGGTGTCTTGGCTTTTTTAACTCCTGTTTCTATCTTTTTTTTTCTTTAATTACTCATCAAGTTCTTTAATATTTTGTTTGTCCAATTTTTATTACTGAAAACTGAGACGGTATGCTAGTTATCTATTTCAAATAAACAAAATTAAGATATTCTAGCAGAAGCTTTTTTAAAATTTAAATTATCCTCAATGAGGATAAGACCAAGCTGATATTAAAGATTTTACATTGGCATGCCGAGATTAATTAAAATCGTTAGAGTGGTTTTCGAGAAAATAAAAAAAAAATGCATAAAATCGATTCTTTAAGATGCCACTACAGGTCAGTGGAATTTGAAGAAGTAGCTGTTTAGTCCTGAGCATATACCCGCATTAAATATGTTATTTCATAAATTAATGATCTTCTACTGGAAGAATTTCTAGAAACTAATATGAAATTGGTGAATGAACACAATCTTCTTTATTTAAATACATTAGTTTATTACACTGACAACGTTTCGGGGTTATCCCCCATTGCTAGAAAACCAATTCACAAATTTAACATATGCTTGCAACATTAACCCTATATCACATTATTCATTAAAATATTCATAAACTATTTACCTGATAGTTTAACTTAAATTATAATATAATATTAACTCCTTATTTGTCACTTCATACTAATATTAAACATATTATTACCAATAATTGAAACTTTTATAATAATCAACTATTACAAATTTTTATATAAGGAGAATAATTACCTTCCTGAAGGTTATCTTTAACTATGATAACAACTAGATAGAAGTATAACAATAATCTCTTACCTCTATTACTACTAAGATGAATACAACTACATTTAACAATTTATTAAAAAACAACTTTTATATAATAACAAACAACAAAAATTAAATAAATCTAAATTCTATAACTATTATACAAGCCTAAAATATTAATTTATTTATAATGTCTATATAATGTGTGCATAAAGTCTTAGTGTCTGTTTTAAAATTAAATGTTTCGTCTATGTTTTTAGAATATGTAGTGCTTCTATTTTTACTATGCTTAACTATAACTAATATTTCTGGATTATTGAAATAAAATTGATGTTTATATTTAATATGTTGTGCCAGTACTGTAGTATTAATGTTTTTATATTTACAATCTTCTTATAATCTTATGTTGATCGATTCTTGTTTTTAATTTTATAGACGTTTCCCCAATTCCAATCAACCTTCACAATTCTGGTAATTAATTTTATAAACAACATTTATTTTATCTTTATATTCAATTTTGTCTTTCATATTATCAAGAAGACTTCCCAATTTATTATTATTATTATTAGGCTTATAAGCCCAACTTCAAATTATGATGTTCATATTCTATAAATTTCATTTAATTTGATCTGTTAAACCTGGAATATAGTTTAATTTAAAATAATGATAATTATTAATCTTAACCATTTCTTTTTCCATTACGTTCTGTAAGCTATCTTTGTTTATATTATTACTTTGTAAATTTTTAGATGCTTACTACTTTTTGCTACGAAAGATTTTTGCCTCTTATATGCCTTAATTGAGAAAAGTTATAAATTATTATAGGGTCTATCGGTAATATATCGTAAAAATCATACAATTTAGAAAAATTAGTATGTCCAGTCTATTTAGAGTGTAAATCTGTTTAGTTATTTGAGATTCATATTCCAGCATTCCAATTAATTGTTATTGGTACATTCTTCAAATACTGTTGCAATGGTATATTGATGTACACGTGTAAATTATATATCTGTGAGTTTAATGAAACAATCGAGGACTCAAATATTTTCATACAGCTCAATGAAGTGTATTTGATTTATAAAACAACTGGAGCACAACAGCCGCCCACGCTAGTATCCCAATATAAATGGTTATTTATATAAATTTTAAATAAAGGATACAAATTATGTCTGATGAAACCAACGATAATAAATGCAACCATTTATATAATTAAAACATTCGTTCATACTTTATTCACATAAAGTATTTACAATACTGTCCACTCATTAAATAGTTGAGTTAATTTTGAAACCTGCGTGTTTTTTTCCTATAGCACTTGTTAAATATAAGCCTTCTGTCAATTACGTTTTCTGTTATCAGTATTATCATACTAGATTATTATAATCAACGTTACCAAATATAATTTTTACTGTTTCTCTAATTATTTAGATTCCTTGTATTTTCGTTTCATTGGCTATCCACCAATACTAGGGATACTAGGCTATTTACCAGTTAATGTAGCACTTACGATTAAGCATCATATCCTGATAAATATAATTAATTATTTGGAGAGAACAGTTTAGTCAGGATTCCTAGGAGGAAATTGCTTAACATTCTGGAAATGGTCCAAAAGTATGCACTTGAATTATGTAAGTGTACTATGATACAGTACTCATTGTTAGTACCTAATTAATATCGAAGAGTTTAGTTTATTATTTTCCTTTCTTTTTTGAATTGGTGGACCTTAATTGGTCTATAACAGTTCTTTACTGCGTAATCAACATTTTTTTAGGGAGCATTTAATTTACGTATTAATATGAAATTAATAAATTTAAAGTCTTTGGGTAGTATATTTCATACGAGACATAGAAGATATACAAGATGCGTAAATTACCTACCCTCTACATACTTTTTCATTATCCGTTCATATCTCAATGATAGATAAGTCATTGTAAATCACAATAGTGCTTATCATCCCTCTTTCTTTAGTGGGCTGATGTTCCTCACGGTAATATCCTTGATCCTATTCTTTAGAAACTTTATACAGCTGACATCCCAAACCATCCCACGTATGGCAACGACACGTGTGATATCAGTGCATAATGACACATTGGCATTGGCATTTGGTGTAGGGAACAAGTCCACCAAGTGGTCCTCGTGGTCCTTTTTGAGAACCCATGAGGGTTACCAGAGTTGCCGCCGCGTACTAACCAAGGTAGGAGTGTCAAAATTCATTTTTCAGGACCGCCAAAAAATAAATATTAACTGCATCAGGTGGAAATCGAACTCACGACGTTCCGAACCGAGCGCTCTGGGACCTACCCCCAACCCGCACGGCCGTCACGTCTCTCATAATGACCCATACTTTGAATCCTAAATGCTCCTAATCCTAAAATTAAAATTGGAGGATTAAAATAAATTCCAATAAATCCCATCAAATTACCTTTACCCTTCGTAGTAAACCTATGGCTTTCTGCACTACGGTATCCTTTTATATACTTCGTTTATTCCTGTCGAACAGATCCACTACCTAGAAATATTTCTGAATAAACTACTAACTTGGAATGCTAATACAAAAACCGAAAGTCGGAAAACTAACTATCAGAAAACTTATTAAAAAACGCTCTAAACTTCCGTTTAATTACAAAAGACCTGTTTATATGACCATACTAAGGCCTGTTTAGTGTACGGAGTTGAGTTTTGAGGCTCCATCAAACCATAAAATTCCTCTAATATCTTATCCTCACAACCCAAAATCCTTCGTAGAATCTTAATGCTTCTTAATTTGTTACAGACAAAGTCATTCATCAGGACCTTAATGTTCCATATGTTACCAATTTGGCCAGAATCAAATAACAAGGATTCCAGGATAAACTTCCTAACCACCTAAACACTCTTTTTACTCCTTCACTAACTGATAATCCTCCAAGCCGTCTGAAAAGAAGATTGCACCGAGATGTTCAACTTTAGAAATTCTATAGTTCTCTAGAGTTCTATCAATGGATAAATTAGTACGTATATGTAGCATTCCAATGTAATATAACATTCATCCAATTTACTTATTGCATACATTTTTAATATAGTTGTAATTATCAATAAATATATTACATAAAAAAATATTATCGGGTCATTTTTTCACTAAAACAATATATACTTTGATAAATATTCTATTTAGTGGGGATTTTGTCTTTTTCTTAAGCCTACTGAAAGCTACTGAATACTCCTGTAACTCTAGTTTATGATGGTCTCTTTTCATTCAGTTCTTAGAGGTATGATCCCCATATTTTTTATTGTTTATAAATATTCCATTATTTGATTAGGAATTGCTTGAAATGCTCAACACATAAAAAGTGGATTGCCTTCAGAGATCAGCAAAACAACTTGTTTACATATAATATGGGTGTATTACATTAGACAAGGGTTCCGCTTCGAATGTTAACAGTGAATTACATAACAATTCCTATTACTTAAGGCTAAATCAACATTCTAAATAGGTAAAATTACTATAGTATGCATATTACATTATCTTATTTTTATAAATAATACACAAATTAGGCAAAGTAGGGTTTTTTAAATCATATTTAACTCCATTTAAGACTGGATATTTATAAATTGCTCCAAAACTATTACGATATTCTTGTGGGATACATGTATCATTTATTAACTTCTAAAGCATGGCTTCAAATCTTTCTTTCTACTTCTTGAAGTTACCCTAACCTCAGAATGTTTCTGGTCCAGTGAATTCATGAAATAAAACATTTAAGAAATATCTAAAAGCTTTTAGGGCGCGTATAAAACTAAGCAATTTGAACTTCATGATTCACTTCTTTAAAGTTAAAACAAAAATAATAGGACGATAAACTCATTTTTGCACTGACATGTTTCTAACGCACTTATAGCTATTCATTTTTATTTAAAATTATATTTTATTTAATCATTTTTTTTTTAAATCTTCGTTTTTCATATTGAATTAGTTAGCAATTTTATTTTGTAGCATAGTTGACGTTCCGGACCTATTTTTAAGTAACTTCTGAACCGTATCACTATTGATTTTGAGTATGAAATTGCTCTGTAAATAAAAATTTAACTCGTTTTGAATTTATGTAATAGTCTCTGTTTAAAATTTTTAAATATCTGTTTTTAAAATACGTTATATAAATATTTGTTGTAATAAATATAAAATATTCTTACTAAATGTACATCATTGTAATTTCTTGAGAGCCAGTATTGTAGGGAGTTTTTACTTTACCTAAAACAGAAAATAAATTAAGTTATATAAATCTGTTGAACGTATATACTAACTTTTTAGATACATTTTATAAATGTGTGTATTCTGAAATCCAAATCGTGGACCGTAGTCGTTATTTATGTATAGTGAAGATAGTCATTGAAGATATTCTTGCATAAGTTATGTATTAATTAGAGTGGTGCCAATGGGTAGTTTCTCTACACGCCTGTAACACTCCAATTTAACCGAGATCAGATTTACTAAATGTATTATAATGTACAGTTGTAAATACCAATAAATAAATGTTTAAAAAAAAAGTTATGTATTCTGAAATTGGTTATGCTAGTTCATCACCAATTAGGTGAGGCGTAGATAATATTCAGTCTGGATTATTAATTATATAGAATAAGTTTGCTAAAATTGCTTAATTTAGATTTTTGTAAAAAAAAAAAAAATTGTTTGTATTTATATTGGAGAGAATTCATACATAATAATAATATTTTCACGCACTACTATAAGCAAACACGTATAGTTTAATATGTCTAGTCAAAAGGTTACTAGCATATTTAAGTTTCTTAAAGGCTTTGGTTATAAGATCGTTCTGTCGTGTCTAATGATAAGCAGTTGAGAGGAATTGTATATGGAATACATATAACAGCATGTTCCATCTAGAAATGTAAGACTCCGTAATATAAGCACCCTTGGTAGTAAAACTTACAACCCCAGCGAAATTTGTGAGCCAAAGAGGCAGAGTATTTTTCTTTTTTCTCCTCATTGAAAATCAACCTCATCATGTGTGAGCAGAACTTCCAAGAAGTTGTTCCATGGCTAGGGGGAGAATAGGAGAAATGCTGGAAGAAGATATGATGCCTTGCCATCAACCTGAGTAAATTAAATTCAAATTTTCTTGGCATACAACAACTTGACCTTCATCGTCAGAATTATAAGCCGATCAATTCATCAACAGCTCCAATTTCAATAGACCCCAAAATCAAAATTTATTAACCCGTTTAACCAAAATATTTTCTATAGCAATTTCTATAAACCCATAAATATGTACTTAATCAATTAAAGATTTTTTTTTTTTATTTCAATTTAACTCAACTTTCAGAAGAAGACATTTCCGTACGTAGCAATATAACATTTTATAAGTTTTTATTTATACTATGCTGTCCTCAGATAGAAAGTATGCGGATCTAACCCATGGAAATTATCCATAATCAAAATGATTCCCAAACCTCGAATGCCGCCAGAATAACAAACCTCTACTCAAAATCCTTGAGAAACTTATCTTAAAACGCCTGTACCCCATCCTAGATTCCAACCACATAATCTCAGATCACCAGTTTGGATTCCGAACATCCCACTCCACCAGCAATGCCACCGTGAGTTCGATGTAGTCTCGTCTCTTGGAGCGCGGAATGTACTACTCGGGAGTCTTTCTTGATGTAGAACAGGCTTTTGATCTAGTCTGGCACCCAGAACTGCTATACAAGATCCGTAAATTCCTACCCCTTACATTTTATCTCATTATTCGTTCTTATCTCTCAGACAGGTTATTTCAAGTAAATCACAACAGCGCTTATTCATCCCTGTTTCCTCAGTCTGCTGGTGT
>NW_027106114.1:374512-400527 GCF_000696795.3 Halyomorpha halys | reverse complement strand
AGTCAGAATCTAAGCTTCAAAAAAAAGGGAAAGTGGGACACTAAATAACGCACATAAGATCAACTGAGATACTGGTTTATTCTCCTGAGTAATCCTCTATATATACAATTTGGAATGTTGACATGGGGAGTTTAGGTATTAAGAGTCATAATACCTATGCTCTGTTTATAACTTATACAGTTGTAAATATCAATAAATACATTATTAAAAAAAAATATTTATACTGACTAAACCGTCTGGCGTTAAATAGTACAAACATCGGAATTCATATTTCATCCTGTAATTTTAAATGTTTCCTATCTCTCATCCAGCAAGGGAAATTAATTGACTCATAAAATAGTAATGTTCTCTACGAGAATTACTAGTTTCAAGCATAATTGAAGACAATCGTGTTAGTTGTTCAAAAATAGTTCTATACCAGCTGCTATTTTCTTTTACTTATTGCATTACGATCAATATATGCCAATATAATAGAAGAATAAGACAAACATATAACGTAATAAAAGGTATACATTGTCATGTTTGCATAGTGGACTGGAGTTGATATTAACGAGAGCGCTGATAAGCGAAGTTGGTATACACATCCCAGAGACGCTGACTAAACATTAGGACTGCTTGATCGCAATCCCTTGAGGCGAAGTACAGTGGAGGAATATGGATGTTAAGTGACTCCCTATTCCACCTCCTCTCCCCCACTCTATACATATGAAATGCTAAGTAAACCAGTTGTTAGGAGGAGTATACCACGTGTAACGATTCGAGTCGTTATACAATCACGAAGTTTTACTGAGTTTATCAGTAAAGTACCGAACTTGGCTAATTTTCAACTTAATTAACTGAAGCATTCATCAAACTATTACAAGTAAGCAAAAGCATCATATCAAATACCAATTGAAAACTTTTTTAAAGTTATCATAATCATCATTCTACCTTGTTTCGCGACCTTGATTCTAAAACCAATTAACTAGTGTTAAACATATCGCTTTGCTTGAATATTAAAAAAAAAAAAAACTCGTTATAGGTCGTGCTGTAATGTTTACCTCCTAACAAATTAACTAGCTTTGGGGCAGTCAATAGAGTGACCACAATGGACCAAGAAACCACGATAGTGATATCTTTAGAAAACGTCTATTACAAAATAAAATGTCAGATGTGTCACTGTTTAAGCAAATTAGTGATATGTAATTCAGAGATTTTGTAATTAACATCATAAAATATACTAGTTAAGAAAAAAAATCTTTTAGATACGTGCTGATCCCTAAAACCACGAATATAAAAGAACATCACAGAAAACGGAGAACTCCTGTCAAACCAAAATAATAACAAGAATCATTTTTCCAATTTAACTTCAGCCCCAAACGCATAAAAAAAAAAAAAAAAAAAATGTAAAACATTACCAACGCTAGAGCTAACAGATGATAATGGTAAACAACAATCACTCAACATACAATTCAGCAGAGAGGGTGTTGATACGGTCTACCTAACAGGTGCTCTCTGTAATTAGCGGTTTGTGGTAGAACTGAAATCAAACATGTTGCCGCCTTCCGGATAGCAAACATTTACCTTCAGGGACGAATGTTTAACACTCCATTGTTAGTAAACCAATAAAGAGCCGGATGTACAACGACGCTTCATCAAGAAAATTAATAAATGATACCACTCCAATCTTTGATGAAATAAAAAATATTTTTTAATATTTATATAGAGAAATGTATCCACGGGGGACATAAAAATAAAAAAATAATATTATTCGGAAAACGGCCTAGTGATTTTTTATATCTGTAAGCCATGTTGAAGTCGAGAACGGTTTTCCAACAAAAAAGTTGTTTTTAGAGTAGACTAAAGGAACAATATATTTAGGGATTACGGTAAAACAAGAAAAGTCAGAATTAAGTTTTAGTTAACAGTGAATGAAACACTTAACCAATTTTGGCCATTTTCTAAGTGCTAACTAATAAACGCATAGAGAAATATATCCACGGGGGACATAAAAATAAAAAAATAATATTATTCGGAAAACGGCCTAGTGATTTTTTATATCTGTAAGCCATGTTGAAGTCGAGAACGGTTTTCCAACAAAAAAGTTGTTTTTAGAATAGACTAAAGGAACAATATATTTAGGGATTACGGTAAAACAATAAACGTCAGAATTAAGTTTTAGTTAACAGTGAATGAAACACTTAACCAATTTTGGCCATTTTCTAATGCTAACCCATCCGAACGATAAAGTACACAGTTCTAAGTACACATAGAAAAGAAAACGATCATATATCTTTTAAAATAGATAATTATTGAAGAGCTCAAAATAAAAGACATAGATTACTGTTAGAAAATAATTGAACGATTTCCAAAATAAAATATCAGGTAGCTCAAATTTTTCTGTATTACTAACTAACCTGTCAGCGTTTAACAAATGAAGACACCACAAAGAACAGAAAAACCTAGGACCACACAAAAAAAAAGCACAGACAGTGCGTCTCACATTAACAATCCGAAAAAGACCCCTCATCTAAGGTAATCTGCTGTTAGATATATGTCCTAATGATGCTTGAATTGGCAAATTTTATATTCGTCTAATTCTATCAAACAAATAATTAATACTTAAATAAAGTACGAAGAAAAATTCAAGCTAGAAGGTTTAAGGCTAGAAAATTTAAGGAAAGGCAACGATAAAGCTTTTGCTATTTTTTTTTCTTCAATACTAGATCTGTTTCACAACACTTGACATACATCTTGCTAAAATTGGCCGTTAACTAATAATCTGTTAGTTATGTGCTAATTCCATTGAAAAGTAACATCTATAAAAGCGTTAAGTATACTTTTTACTAATTCTGAACTAAAAGTCAATAATGGAGTGTAGATAGTTGACCGTAGATTACTGATTGGAGAAGATGGTCGGGGGGGGTGCGGTCAGGAAAAAAGAACAAAAAGACATTTATTTATGCCGACGTTTCGACCTGAGTTTCAGGTCTTCATCACGGATTCGAGGGAAGAAGGTTGGCTAAAAGGCAATAATGTGAGACCTACTTTGGCTACTAATTCAGCATTTAAAGGTAGATGTGGTTATTAAATTCAGATAATGTTGGACAGAGTTCTGTTATTTTCCAACTGTCATTACCTATTTATCCCGTATGTATTTCTTTTATAATAACTCAATAAAATTTATTTAATAGAAACCCTTAAATTGTCATAAATTGTAAATAAAATAAGCAACTAATATAAGAAATACCTTCTATTCATTTGTTTTTTGAAGTAGATATATATAAGGATTTGGATGGAAAATTGTACTTTACAAATTAAATTTTTAAAACTTAGTAATATAATGAAAGAGAGTACCTTTACCAATTTTCTCACCTCGGCAATTGTACCACTCAACAAGGTATTTTCATAATATGTGGTTCAATATTGTTTATATATAAAAATTTAGTCTTATCCCCCCAAAAAATACAAAACAGTAATGATAATAATTTGTATTATTATAATAATTATATTTTCAGAAACAGTAATTTAATATGCGATCCCTTAACAACTATAATTTTATAATGCTTTAATTCTGAAGGTAACAAATAATTATAATAACTGTCTTAGATGTCAATAAAATGTTGTTATAGCGTCTTAACATTTATTTTTCTAACTTAATAATTTATATAATTAATCTGAATGGTTATCATCTTCTTCTTTGGAAACTCATAGTAGAGTGGAATAGTTCAGTACCATGAACAAGTCACAACCGTGGTTTACTTCGAGCCCCGCTGCTGGAAGAAACCATGTACTATATACCATACCATAAATAAATCATGTGGATAACCTCCTGGTGCACCGACTACCTTTATAATGTGGGTACCTGAACCATCTATTAGATATAACGAAACCAAAGTGATTAATACTGATATTACTAACTTGAGGAATTGATGAAGTAAGGTGTACGTATTTGCCCAATATTGAATATAAGACCCTTACCTGAAAGTAAAATCAACTCCCGGTAATTTAAAACTCAAGAGACCGGAGAAAAAGAGTTCAGTTTACTTTGGGTTCAAAATAATAGGAGTTGAAGTAAATAATACATAGGGAGAAAAATTCAAATAAAAGGGAGTTTGGTTAAAAATACACATGTATTAAATATGACATTTGTTTTAAAATATTCAAAATAATATAAAAGATATGGTATATACAAAATATGAAAACTTATAAATAAAATGAAAATTTTTACAGTTTAAATGTTCATTTTGAAAGAAAAGTCGGTAATTGTATATTGAGTATACGACTTACACCGACCTTTAACCAGTTATTTTATGATGCAATTCATCAATTATATCCGTCCTGAGAAAGAAGTTGGTTACGTTGGTTCTTTCTCTTTACCTTGACAGAACAATGTTCAGCATCGGTGGACACCGATGTTACCGTCAACATCAACGAAATCCTCAATAAACCGTTATATCCTAAGAAGGGTTAGGGGTTCAGTAATTTCGGCTGTGCCAGAAAATGATTTATCTATGATCACGCTGAACCACCAGTAGTTTTCCCCCAAGTTAAGGTTACCCAATTTTTAAAGGCTGAATGTGCCCTTTGGGGACTCCCAAACCCACAAGGTGGATTTATGGCTAAAGTAACGAAATAAATAATTATCTGCTATAGCCGGATTCGCACCCAGGCTCGTAAGGAGATCGTAACATAGTGCATTACTCACTGAGCTTCAGCTCCCTTACTTATAGTTTTTTAACTAAAAATAAATATTTTATATTGTAATAATTGATATACTCTGAAAATTCTTAAAGTCGTAAATAGTACCTACATTTCCGAACGGTTAAAAGTTAACACAGTGGCGAACTGCTAAAAATCCTCACGCCAACAGAGAATGGTTGGAAAAGCTATTTTATCACATATTGGAGTGGGATGTGTTGGGTTATTGTTCTGTCAGAAAGCCCTTTTATAGTAGCTTATATGCCCCTATAATGGATTAAACAGGTTTCCACCCAACATCAATGGTGTCGTAAACAGTTTAGGGGAAGAATAACATTTACAATCTGTTTCATACCTCAGAGCATTGTGATAGAAAGTACTAAGGCTAAGTTATCAAAACTACCTACTTTTTCAACTAATGGCTATTGCGATATTTTCTTGAAATACAAAACTCGAACCTAAATACAAAGTACAGAAGTAGAATAAAAATTATGTTTTACCTTTATTTACGTTTTCAAAACTCTTATACTCTTTAATGAACCTCAAAATAAAACCTTTAGGCTCTGTAATTGTCTTAGAGCAAGAGACCATATTGCGCTTCCTTATAAAAGAGTAAGAAGGATAATAGTTTTGTAAATTCTAATTTTTCTTTGCTGGATAAAAGAGGCGAGCTAAGGATGTTGAAGTTGAAAAATAATAAGAGCCTTTTAGTTTAATTTGAGCATTTAAATTTTTTAGTTTTTTTACCTTCGTCTATGGTCCTCCAGGCCGGATTAGGATCATAAATAATGGTATTTTTTTTCAAATAGACCGTAATGAATAAAAGGCAATCTCCACAACTTATCATCCAATAAGAAAAATCAGTTCAAAAGGAATCACCAAAAATGATTCAGACATACGTCAGGGTGGCGGAAACCAAATAGATACACTACTATTCCTTACTTTTACTGATGCCACTTAATTATGGTCTTTTATAAATGAAAACAATGTTTACAGTGGAAAAGAATTTGGAGATCTTAAAATCTAATAAAAACCTTTTGACCGTATGGCTAAGGTCATAATGGAATTTATTTTAATTTTTTTTTTTAATATCTTTGTTGAAATTTACAACTGTATATTACATAATACATTTAGTAAATATGATCTTAGTTAAAATGGAGTGTTACAGGCGTGTAGAGCAACTACCCATTATTAGCACTCTAATGAAATTTTACATTAGCTCGTCTCTTCTTTTCAGGTGCCTCGGAGGATTGTCAGGAATGGAAGAGGATGCAAGGTTAGAAACTAGTGGGTTTGAGTGGTTAGGGAGATAATGGAATTTGAAATTGAGATTTGTATATTTTAATTGTATTGCAATAAAACTTGACCAAGCTTTTAACCTCTCTTTTATTTCCTTATCAATTTTTATACTTTTCTAGTATCCCTAGATTCAAGATACTTAAACCCCATTTGTGTATCTTATTATATCTATTTCACAGAAATGACACTGTTGATTACTAATGACACAGTCATTCATACATATTATTTTACCTAAATAAAAATCAATAAGGAATATTCTAGGTTATCAAAAAGTATACTATAGAATTTTGAAGAAGATCTGCTCCAAAAACACCTCCATCGAATCGGCATCGTAGATTCCCCGAAATGTCCTCTATGCAACATGGGGGACATGGATGGGGACCATCTTTTGGCGTGTGTTGGTCTGGAGGATGTTGAGCGAGATACGGACGAACTAAGAGGACGAATAAAATTGTATTGGGCTGCGAGAGGGAAAAAAAACAAAAAAAAAAAACTATAGAATTTTCTTCCAAAAAGAATTTTCCATACCAGGTAAAGTACGGATTCCTGTTCTGAAAATTATTGAATCTACCCTTTTCTCATAACGAACCAAATATTCTTTGGCAACTGTAGTAGGTAGAAGGCTATCGCTGGAATTAGGGTGCGGACGGACCCACCCTAATTCCAGCGATAGCCATTTTATTTAGCGACACTTTATCGTCTACAGTGAATTTTAGGGCTTTTAAACGAATCAATCACTGGAGTCTTGTCAACGTCTCTAGAAGCCCCCGCATCGAAATATTTAAAACCCAACTCCCCCATTCTCTACCCACCAGCTGACATCAAACCATGCATTTTTTTTCAATCACATTTATTTTAATAGTGGGGAAAAAAAATTAAAAACCGGCAATCTTCTATTGTCATTTTGTTTCTGAAAATGCCTACTTTCTACACATCCTTTGTCAATCAAACGTATCTGAGAGCCGGCAAAGCCACTTATTCATTTTAGTTAGTCATTAGTCAATTAATCATTTTATTAATTATAATTTGGTAATTAAAATAAAAATTGTCTGAAGCAAATGACCACTCATTTTCTTTAAACTTCCAAATTAAAAAAACAAATTATATCTATTGAAAGGCTCTTTGTTAAATTATCTTCATTCAATATAGTCGCCGAATCTGTTACAGATCGACAATATGATGTCTGCTAAAGAATAAATGAACTGGAAGTAGCTGATTCAACGATGTTTATCAAGCATAGACAGCTGTTGTAGTCGTTTGACAACATTGTTCTACACAAAATATTTGAACCTCAACCAGCAGACAAAAAAAAACCTATATCCGTATTTTCTACTTTATCACCGAATCGGGTACAGCAAGGCACTATTTAAATGAATGAAATGAACTAGACAATAACCTTTGGTTCAAAGCATCTTTACACAATAAGATTCAAAAATTAATTAGAAAGAGGAAGAAATATACTAAAAAGGGCTAACCGGTGACTAGTAATAATTATTTTATATTTCAAAATAACAAATAGACAGTATGTTAAAATACTAAACAAATTAAAAAATTTATTGCCAGAGTTATGTCTATTTCCGTAACAATTTATAACTTGTTTACGTATAATATAACATTTAGCGTCCCATGCTATTCTGAAAGGGTAACTTATTCTATATATAACTTTTTCTTAAAATCAATGTACTAAAAATAAATGTTATTAATTCCCTAATTAAAACTAAAATATTATCAATAACTATTTTTAAGGTAGTTTTATTTATCATCTCTGTCTATCAATAGGAATAAATTACAATTATCAGGGACAGATTTTCCGTTTCCTCATTTAAATACAGTTTCTTTATCAGGAATATTTTTTTAAGCACGAAACTTCCAAAAGCATAACCAAGTGTTTTCTCTATGAGAAGAACAATAAGAATTAGGAAAATGAGAATGAAAATTCCTTTTTTCACTTAATGACTTGAGCAGAACTAATGAAAGACCCAGGTGATTTATTAATGAGTTTTAGCCGTTCTGTTTTTCACTTTTTTCTAATTAGTGGATTTATCACAATTGCAAAATACTTATTTTTACTATTAATCATAGCATAATTATAATTTTGCAATAATACCTAAAACGCTGTTTTAAAGCAAAATAAATGTCATTAGAGTGCTACCAATGGGTAGTTTCTCTACACGCCTGTAACACTCTAATTTAACTTAGATCAGATTTACTAAATGTATTATAATGTACAGTTGTAAATAGCAATAAATAAATATTAAAAAAAAAAAAAAGCAAAATAGAAATAATTATGTTGTAGAACTCAATATACTTATATAAAGAAGAGAATCCACAGAGATGGTAATAATGACAGTAAATATGCCGCATGTGCGAAAATAGTCGATAGAACTATTTACGTAAGAAGCAAATCATGATATTACCGCAGCAAATATTAAGCTAAACGATCTTAGCGGTACTATCACTCTCACCGTCACCGTGGAACCTTCGTTAAAGTATAAGTATATATAAATGTAAGTATGCAAGCTTAAGAAGTTCATTATTATGTTTACTCCAAAAGTGAACAGAATGCCGAACTAGAGAGAGCGAGTTTTCTAAGCATCGTCGGAAAATTATAATCAAGGATAAGTTCCAAGTTTACACTGAAGCCTTTAACAGTATATAATTAGAATCGGAAAGTTTTCTGCTTAAGACATTATATTCATACAATTATAATCTAATTAAAATTTCAGGGCTCATTGGGCATATTTTGAAGTTTAGTAAGCTCAGCTGACTATGAAAGCATATTGGGAATTCACTTTCTGAAGTTGTTTCTCGCTTGCTTATAATCAAAAACGTTATTAGTTTTGTTTCCTGAAAGTTTTCTTAATTGAAAATCCTGAGAGAATTAGAATTAAAGAATTAAACTAATTATTAGGGTAGTATAGAATTTTTTTTTATCTTAACGATTTTATATGTTTTTTTGAAATGCTGAATCCGAATTTTTTGTTTGCCACATTTAATTGAGTGCCATTGACTTCATAGTAAAAATGAAAAAAATAATAACAACAAACATTACAACTTTTTTCAGTTTTTCTCCTATTACTTGAAAACCAAGCAATTTTTGGAGAATAACATTCCGTAAAATTAAGTTTGACAAAATTGTATGCAAAATGTGGATTTTATTTTTCATTTTTGGGTAAGCTGTGAAGCTACTGGAGGGCCCTCAAATGCCACTATGGTTTTCTGTGAAAAACAGGAAAATAGAAAACAGAAAATAGAAACATCCTATTTGTTTCTTCTATGTCTAGATTATTTTTATAACGAGCCCTAGCAGCATTTAATTTTGAATTCAAAATCTAATATATCCCTTTTGCACGAAATTTTGTACATTTGTGCATTAATCTTATGCTTAAAAGAAATATACATAGCAAAATTAGAATGAACCATATATCGTTGGTTTTCTAGAGATTTATGACTTAGCGAACATCTATAGGAAGAATAAATCGAAGGATCAATAGATAACAAGATTATCTAATAAAATACACATTTAAAATTCAGCGGCAGTAGAGAGTATTATTCTCTTTTCCCTATTTCAGACAATAATTACATTCTCCCTGGTTCGTCCTTCTTCGGCCCAGAAACAAATTAGTCTAGAAACGGAGGGAATTTGTGGCTAATTTAATTTAGATAAATTACTTTTCATTAAGGCGACAAAAAAATAAACTATTAATTTTGAAGTCAGATGTTTTTTATGGTCTCCTTAAGACCTCATTTAGCTTAATTGATTTATTTATGAATTTCCAAGGGGATGAAAAAATAATTAATAATGTCTTTTGTAGAGTGTTTGTCTTTACTCTATAAATTTCAGTAAAATTGCTAGCCATTCTAAAATATGTTTTTCTGTATTATAACTTTTGTAAATTTTTTTAATGTTTATATTTTGTATGTTCTACACATGAGAAATATTCCTCGCATTGAATTTATAAAATTGCCTAAAATGATTAAAAGGTTTTTTTTTTTTAATATCCCGTATCCTTTATGCACACTATGTGTATATGTTTTCTTTCATTAAATTTCATTAAATTTCGTTAAATTACAATACCTATTTACATTACATATTAAAATATACAAAATTATTTTTAATTTACAATAGAATTAAAAAAATGGAATTAATTAATGTATAACTTGATAAATAAAACATGAGAAAGAATCATATATTAGCAGCAATTAAATCGCTAATTTAAGTTAGGAAGTCTTTAATTTAAGATGACCACATGGTTCCTTTCAGACACCATAGTGGGTTATGGGGAATAGATATGGACAAAGGTTGCGAAATAGTGGATTTGTGTGAAATATAATTTTATGTCGTTCATTTCACAATTTCACACACTTGAAGATGGACAGGAATGTCCGAAAGGTCAAAGGGAATATTCTATCATCGCAACTTTAATTAAATATTATTAGACTTTTTTAATTAATTAGATTCAGGCGGATAATTGAATTCTGTTCTTCCTGGATTGAAAGAAGTCTAAAATAACATTTAATTACTCATTTTAATTTTTTTTAATTCGTCGACTGTTATCTATACAGAATTTAATTTAGGACGAACCACGTTTTTACTTTCATAATAATAAGCTATTATAATCACTCTAATTAATTACAAATTGCTTCATTAAACCCTTTGAAATGTTTGTAATTTCATCCTCTCTTGATCCTGAATTAATTATATGCTATATAAGGTATCATAATACCTTTATTTTAAAAACAAATACAATTTTTAAAAAAGTACTAATTATAAAACGTATTATTCAAAGAACAATTACAGAAGTAATCATTTTCACTTCTTTAATGAGCGAAACATACGTATAAATTACACTGAAGTACACAGTTTACATTACTAATGCTATTTCAATTATAATAAACAAATAATGGTAAGCAAGTTAATAATTGTTTATTTTAAAATTTAATTTTGTTCATACGAAATACATGATCATAATAATAATTTTATAAAGGACGTTGCTCGCATTGTTTTTAAGAATTTTGAACATAGCCAATGTCGAAGTAATTAATTTTTCATTTTCGTTTTCTTTACGATTTGAATCAAAAAATATTAATGGTATCATAACGTTTGATATATAGGTATGTGAGATATGATATTTACATTTGTCATCACAACTAAAATTTAAGAGGATATTCTGTTTCAATCTTTAATTGCTCATATGTCTTATCGTTCATAGTGTTACGTATGTTGTGGGGTCATTTTAGTAAAGCTTAAGTTATCTGAATGTTGAGAGTTTGAATGCTATTCTAAAATAAAGTACAAAAAATAGTGCAGAACAAGCTATGACAGAACTCACTCAATCACTCAGATAAATTTATATTGTCTAAATAAACGTAATTTAATTAATTTATTAAATAGATTCATTTATTCATATTTTTTAAATTTATTTCAAAATTAATTTTTTCAATGGATAATTTCTAGGCTTGTGTTCAAAAATCTTGAATTTCCTTCTATTTTTTTCATTTCAATGAGAATTTCAGCTTTGCCTGTACTCTGTATACAGTTATTGTTCAAAATGTTATGGATGTTAAATAAACTTAAAATTATACCAGCGCTTCATCCACCAAAATTCATTATTTAAATAAATGATATTAAACATTTATACGATTATTAATCCTACAGATCATTGCAACGCAATAGAACCCGTATCTTGGGAGTGCGGCAGCTGTTCCATTCTCCAGATACCAACCGCTAGTAGATATTCCATTATCATCTTGAGCCAGCTTTGTCCTTACTAAAATGATATTGCCTTGGAGCCTTTGAGCTAATGGACCCATAATGGGTTTCAGTACCTGCGTTAGTTATTTGTTAGTACTCATGGGCCTCTGAATAGGGTGGCTAAGAGTTCTGAATGGTCTAGGGAAGATACCCTAAGCATCGTTTAGGTCAACCAGGAATAGTATTAGAATAGGAGTGAACAAAAAGAACTGCTAAGGAATTGCATCAGAGTCTGCAGTTCAGAATGTATCAAATATTTTACTTAAAAGAAATTCAAACCCTCCAATCCCACATCAACACCCTTGAAGAATGGTGCCAAAAATGGAGGATTAAAATAAATTCCAATAAATCCCACCAAATCACATTTACCCTTCGACGTAAACCCATGACCTCTTCCCCTACAATATCCTTTAATAATACCCCACTTATTCCTGTCGAACAGATCCGTTACTTAGGACTACATCTCGACAAACGACTGACATGGAATCCTCATACAAGACTAAAAAGACAAGAAACTGCTCGTAGATTCCGACTATTGCAACATTTACTAGACAAACGGTCTAAATTGCCAATCCATTACAAAAGACTGATCTACATGACTATTATAAGGCCTATCTGGACATACGGAGTTGAGCTTTGGGGCTCCACTAAACCATCAAATTCCTCCAGAATCCAATCCTTACAGTCCAAAATCCTTCGTAAAATCCTTAATGCTCCTTACTTTGTCACAAATCAAGTCATCCATCAGGACCTCAATATTCCATATGTTGCCGATTTGGCCAGAACCAGATACCGTTCCTTCCATAATAAACTTCTCAACCACCCAAATCCACTTGTTTCTAACCTGGCTTCTCCTTCATTACCTAATAATCCTCCTAGGCGTCTGAAAAGAAGATGGCCTCGAGATCTTCTCCTCTAGAAATGTTATTGGAGTTCTATCAGTGGGTAGATTCTCCACATGTTTTTATCATGTCACTATGTCACCTACAGCAAATTTACTTGTTGTATATATGTGTATACAGTTGTAAATATCAATAAATAAATTATTAAAAAAAAAAAAAAAAGAAATTCGTTGTTTTTTGCCTACAAAAAGTAAATCCCGGCAGATTTTTGCGCAAATGACAGCTATTCGAATAGGTTACTGTATCACCAATGACCTATATCAATACGCAGTTTAGCTAGTTCAAGCAGGTACGATATATCTTATATCCTCCAACTCTCATCTTATTACTTTCTATAAATTTCATAAACTAGTAAAACCTCTGTGTACCTGCTTTAAATACCGAATACTTTCCCTGGTAGGTATGTATACACCATTACTTCTTTATTTACGTTTGTCTTAATTCGGCCGTGAAAAGTTAAATAAAAAACTAGCTTACACTTAACACGGAACATGAGATATTCGTCAAAACCACTAAAGGGATGTAAAGTGATGTCTTAACCTTTCATCAGATTGATAAGAAAACGAAAACAGTTGAAGCTCGAATTTCATTTTTTAATGTTGATTTATCTATAAAAATAGAATGGAATACAATTTGTTTTTTAAATCTATAGTTTTGGGTCTTTTTAGGTGAATTTTTGAACAAAACGAATACTGCTGAAAACAAAATCCATAAGGATACTTATTTGGCACTATAGAGTCATACAAATATGTTAACTATAAAAATTGGAACGTTTTTAGCAGAAAAATAATGAAACTGACAATATCGGTCACTCTCTTAATATTTTTTTTTCAATTAGATTTTCAGTTGGCTTAGCTGATTTATTTATTAGGCACATGCTATTATAAATTCGCAGATAACTTGGTCTATGAAGTAATTGATTGTAAACTTTTGCTTGGTTTAATTTTATTTTCACTATTTAAACTCTGAGTTGTGCAACTAGAACCTTTATGAAGATCCTTATAATAAACAGCACGTTTTTACAATATTCAATCCAAATTTAAAAGGAAGGAGATATTGTTCAATTTAATGCTGAACAAAGAAGAATTTTCCGTTAAATATATTCTATTCGCTCCATATAACAAAGTTACCGTTTAGGGGAGGTACCAGGAAAAAAAAAAGTTTTTTGTTTTGTTTATTAGTTAGGGGATAGAGGGATCCCCCTAAACAAGGACGAGGTTAGGGTCCGCCCCGCCGATTCGCAGTAAAAACATTGGGTCCCGTGCCATATTTCCACCCCAGAGATAGGAGCTGGATCTCTGGCATTAAGCTTAAGACCCAAGGGGACAGAGAAGCCCCATTCCCTTCAGTAACATAAGGGGATCGATTCTCGCACAATGGGCTGATTTGCAATCTGGTGGGACAAAAGTCAACGTAAACTAGTTAGTTAAAATTATTTCTACCTAGTTATAAAAAGATTATTATGATTCAGAATTTTTTTTTTTACGCAATAAGAAAAAAATTAGCTTAGAAACAATAAAATAAATCTGTGCGTCCATCACACAACTTTCTCTGGCCATCCTGAAACGCTAAATTTCAAATAATATATTTTTTTCGGCTGCCATAATAATTCGTATTTTAGGGTTTCATAAGGTGCGACTAATGACTATAAATTTTGTTACTGCATAATACAGCTATTTAAAAAAAAAAGACAAACTGTTTAAAAACAAGGGATCGAACACGCTTGGTTTTCCTCAAATTTTTAGTCTCTCTGGAAATATTTTTATCCCATATTTATTTATCAAATTCTTTCACAGTTCATATTATTTTTTTTAACACTGTTAATAATAAAATGGGCAATTATTTCAAACAATAAAAATTGAAGAGATTTTAGAATTACTAATACTTTAAAAATTGAAGAGATTTTAGAGGAATTTTTTTTTTTTTAATTCGCCATTTAAGCCCTGCCGGACTACTTCAAAGATATTGAGACCTGGCTGATATTAAAGGTCACTTAATGTCCTTTTGTAAAAATTCGTAAAAAAGTAATAAATCGATTCTAGCATTTCCGACCATTCGAGTTTATCAAGAAAACTGTAATATCCCACGCAAATACCACTCATATATTTGTAGTTTCTGTTTCACATTTTGGTTTTTGCGCTACACCCAAACACACAATATATCTAAGTCGCTTTCGTTTTTATTAATGTTACTTGTAATGTTGCTGTTCTTGGATCTTCGATACATAAATAAAATTCATTACTTCTTCAAAACAGCTACATTTTTTGGAGGTAATTATCTAACTTATAAGATGACTTTATTGGAAGGTATTTAAAAAACATGTGATAAATGTATTTATTTGTATGTGTTTTAGTTACTGAAATGGAAAATATTGTATAAACTCTTACTATACAAAATAACGAAATTTAGGTAAAATACGATACCGGTAAAAAACGAATATATATATTGAAGTTATTATTTTGGTTCTAAGTTGTGATTTTTGAATTTTTAATTTATGCTCAATTGAAAAATATAAAAATCTATGTTTTCTGAATTCTGTTGAAAACTTTTAAGAAAGCCTAACTCTAAAATCTGAACCCATATATAAAAAAATATAAATTAATTTAAAGGTATGAAATTCATTCGTTGTTCACTGTCACAAACAAATATATTAGCAAGATTTGTGAAGAATTATGCATTGACTCTTTTTTTTTTAATTTAACTCTATTTAAACGTGTTTTTTCCAGTATCCATGAACCTTAGGCTTAAATTAAAATTAAGTTTTGTGAGAAATACATTTCATCACTTTTTTGTTTTTACTTTTGCCTCGCTAGCTTATGTAGGCAGACCAATGTGCGTTGTTGCATGAACCCTCCGTGGAAATTATCTTGCCAGACTGTTGCGTCACCTGTACCATCAATTTGCTGCATTAACACATTTTAATAAAGGTAATTAGGAGTGCTGTTCGGTAAGAATGGCCCTATTAAACGTAACTAGCAATTAGCCTCTTAACTGGATTTATGTTATGGTTTAAAATTACCACACAGTGGATGAAAAGTTAGCCCAGAATATTTGCCTTCGAGATTCTTTGAAAGTTCCATATATTTACGTTTTTGAAATGAACATACTGTCAAAAGATAAGATAGATTGAAATTTCGTAGATTTCTGTCAGATTATAGAGTTGTAATTATATGATAAAAAATTAAAACAACATTATTTAGGAAAGAATAGTTAAAACAAATACTTCATGTCGAACTGCAACAATTGATTACTATGCAGTTTTTTTAATTTAAAAAATGTTCATTATCTACTACAATACAAAAAAAATAACTTACCAATAAGATATGTACATACAAGACAAAAAATAAATAAATAAAATAACCAATAAGACAATATTATCAACTTTCATTGCTCCTCTGCCATAGAATCCTCACTCAAACAACGAGACTAGCTAATAATCTATCGACCTGTTTCGATACACGGTGCAGAACTTTGGGCTTCCCGAAAACAAAAATCTGGTGTATATGCGCGTAACCCAATCCACTAAGTTTAGTTGAAGTAATTTATGTACACATAGAGATAGTGCATTTTACAGGTAGGTGATTGTACATTTTGTTAGTAGGTGATTGTACATTTTGTTAGTAGATAATTGTACATTTTGTTAGTAGGTGATTGTACATTTTGTTAGTAGGTGATTGTACATTTTGTACATAGTTCCCCTTATTACGAGTATATTTACATTTCCAAAGAAGTGGAAGTAACACTTTAAATATGTACATATTGACACTTTCTGTGTCATATCATGAAAGAAAAAAATTCTAAACATGATTTTAATACAATTAAAAACAAAAAAGGAAATCAAGGAATCAATTATAATATTGTAAGAATATTAGATTACTTTTATTAAAAGTAACTTAAAACGCTGGTGATTTTCGTTGACGTCTTGCTATTAATTCGTATTAGGGACTAACTAAGACCTTTTCGATGGTTTGGATTGTTAACTGCTCTCAAATAAAAATCAAGATGCAAAATTTACAATTTTAAATTAATGTCGAGCTCGGAAACACTAACTTAATTTAATGTATATTATATAACATTTCTTCTATGGATTTAATTATACCTATAAAAAAAAAAATGTTTCTGTGACTAAAGAAAAAAAAATCTGATTTATTAAATTTTAAATATGGCAATATATTATAATTTGTATATTTTAACATTTAATTTAGTATGTAATTATGTGTTAAAATTAATTCTCAACTAGATTTAAAAATCAGTAAATGAATTTAATATAACATGTATTAGTAAATAGATTTTTTGTCACTTACAACATATAATGTATTTATACAAATAATTCATTTATATCATGTATAAATAAATATATAATTAATTTTTGTTTAAAACACTAATATAAATCTAATCCTGTAAGTCCTACAATCCATTTATTTCTTTTAGTAGTTTTCCATTACTTCTATAAACGGTACTTAAGGAAAGATTTTAGGAATGGGACTACTTTCCGCAATTAGGCTTACAACCATTATCCTACAAAAAGCTATTTAGAAAGAACGCCCCTAATGGAAAACGATTGCTTAGTCGACGAACAAAAGGATGGTTGGGAAGATATTTCCTAAAAGGGTAGTGAAGAGATCAACAGGATTACAGTTTTGTACATCTTTTCAGATAAAAAAAAATAAACCAAGGGCATTTTTCAAAAAGAAGATTCATTAAAGCCAAGAATTTTTTAATTAATAGGGCTAAAATATTATTTTATTTTTTAATTAAAATTACTAATATTTGGCAGAAGCATGACGCTTTAAGAACCCGATATTTCGATTCATATGCCACCAATAAGTCTGTCTTAATAGTGTAAATCTAAAACGTAAACATGTATTCAAAATACAATATAAATACAGTCAAACTAGAAAACAAATAGAATAAATAACTATTAGTAAAAAAAAGTCAATAAAAGTTAAAAAAATTATATTACATGACAAAATCCAGATTTAGGAGCAGCACATTCCATATTTGGGTTGAAGAAATCAACTTAAGTTTTGTTAAGAAATATTTTTATATAACATTTTAACACATAAAGTGTAAAGGTAGTTTGCGTGACTGAAATTTGACGAAACTAGGTTAAAAAGTTAGTGTCTTCTATTTAGTTCTGTGGAGTACCCTTCATTCGTACTCCTTGTTACCATTCAGTTGCAAGATTTTTTTTATTACAAGATATAATTTAGTATAATATTGTTAGTTTTATGTCCAATTAATGTTTGAGTTAGATATTTTTACACCATCAATAAATATTTGTGAATATAACTTTCCCATTAGTGCTATAGTTATTATAAGCTAGTACTTGTTTGTTATAGATTGTGATGTACAGTAATCATTGCTTTAGTGTTAAATAATAAATAATGCCAGTATTGAATTCCTTGAAAAATATACTAATCTACAGCAACATCTCTTAAGCTTTTATGATTCATAATATTAGTATGTTCAGATCAGATAATATACTCTTAACGAGATCTGTATTGCCGGCTTGGTTTTAACAGAGAGCTTGCTAAACCGTTTAGCTCATAGCTTCTAATTGAGTTTATCCCCAAGAAATTGGTTTACATAAGAGGCTTATATTAAGGAATTGAGGAGGGAATTGAAACTTACCTTAAAATGCCGCTGTGGCGACAGGAGGACGTTAGTTGCTTTATGTTATTTTTTATGGTTTCCTAGATTTGTTTTTTATAATAATAATAATAAAAAAAAATCGAAACTGAAAGAATGAGACTTTTGCTACTTTAGTAAGTTTTAAAAAATATTATTTAACAATAAATAAACAAGCGCCATTTTTATTAAAATCCACGTACAGTCCATGAAATTGCCAAGCATAAAGTTTGTTCAGGCAATGATTAATAAAAATGAAATCTCTTATTCACAAAATTATCACTTTTATTCCTTGACTTCTAAAACTTTTACTTAAAAATGTTTTCTTTTATATTTCTGGACTATGGATAATCAATATTCAAAAAGCAAGGACAACTACAGATTTTATCTGAGACCTATTTAAACTATGAATTATTGTACATCCCTACTACATACCAGGTTCCTCTGTTGTAATATTTTTTTTATATGATTAGCAAAACGTAAAGCATTATCGTTTGTACCACTTTTTAATATATATGAATTTTTTAAGTCTCCATTTCGTTGGAAAACCTACTGAACATTTATATGAAAGTTTTGAATTTTTTTTTTTTCATAATATTAAATTCTGTTATTTTTTTTTGAAAATGTTAGTAAGGATGATAGAGCTTATTCACACTATGTTTACAAATATATTAATTAAATTATAATAAAATAAGAAATAAAAGAGAATACAAAAATAAATAAAAAAAAAAAAGTTTAATTTTAAGTAAAATATTATCTGAAATACAATCATTCCAATTTACATTCAGCCAAGGGAACTCCAAACTGAGCTCTCCCCCCAATCATGGAGGACTCCCGGGGGAAGATCCCGACGCTCATCTCTCAACTGCGTCACTGGTACTAAAAGCCAGTGGAAGATGTGTAAGGGCGCTGGCCGCAGACGCTCAGGACTTGAGTGGAAAATCAGGCCCTGCCAAAACTCCGATGCACCTATTTATAATAGGTTTCTGGGCCACTACCGTTTAAACCTTCGTGGAGGATTATGAGTGAGTTTCTCGTGGTATTTGGTTAATTTTGGATTTAATAAGGTCTAATCCAAATGGGATATTAAGGTCATGATGTAGACAATTTTGGTTGAATTTTTAAATTTAAATGAAGTTTTTTAAATTCTAATTAAATTTTACATAAAATATGAGTTGCCTATTTACGAAACTACCCAAGACTTTTATTTACTTATTATTACTATATTAGTATTTTATTTAGTAGATAAATGTTTTGTTTATATTCGCTAGAAAAAAAATACTGGATTAATAAAGAGTATATTTAATTTTTAAGGAAATAAAATACTTAAAATAATTTTCAAGAAGAAAAGAAAATTTATATAAGAAGTTTCTAACAGAATTCGATGTATCCACTTTTGACAGAATATTATTAAAAATATATTATGGGAGCTTCTCATCAGAATAAGTTAAATTTGTATTTAAAATAAAAAGAGGGCAATTAAAATTCTGTTGAAATTTTCTGTTCGTAAAACTAATATTGTGTTGGTGAATTTTAATTTTCTCATTTCGAGTGGTGGAAATATTAAATTTTGATAAAAAAAAAAAAAAAACTCCTCATTAAAATTAATTTTAAGCTAAAAACTATACTATCTATATATTTCTATATATTGATTATATATTATATATTGATACTTTCTTATCGCAATTTTTATTAAGGGCTTAAAAAATTGTGATATTTTAATTGCTCAATGGTGATGAAAAGTGTTTACTGACACGTTAGGGAGGATGCCCCACGAAGCAAGGAATAGATCCAATCAAGGTTTACTGGAGGTTTTAAAGGTCATCTCTCGACTAGGTCACCGCTCAATAATTGGATTGGTATAACCGATGCCAGGATAGCATGTAATTTTAGTGGCGAGGGGCGGCATTTTAACAAAACTCTCAGGCTAAACGAATTTTCTAATTACTCGAAATTTTAATTTTAGGGAGTGGCAACATGATATTGGAAGACATTCGAATTAGAAATTTCCACTCGATTATACGAAACAGAAAAAAATATGTAAGAACAGTATTATCAAAGATCAAAATTGGTAGTTTGTTTTGGAACAACTAGGATACAATTTATTATTTAATTGAAAAAAATGTACTATCGTGATAGTAAAGAATAAAAAGAAATTTTTTATACACCGATTAGTTGATAAGCTGAGGACGACAATTCAATAATATTTTATGCTTACTTCAGCACGATTCAAAACTGGTGTTTCATGTAATTAAATTCAACACAAATATTGATAAAATAGATATATTTTACTAGTAATTCTAAAATAGCCACAATAAAACAAATACCACAGATCGAATCAATGAACCGACTCGAAATCGGTATTTAACAGAAGAATCACCTTAAGTCTAATCATCCACTGTTTTAAAACAGTAGTTATGTATCTTTTTTTTTTTTGATTCAGTTGTAATTTTTAAAATTGTAATTTAATTTTGTTGTTACAAAAATTATATCTACGTTAAAATTGTCTTTTCTTTATCAGTTTGTGCTGCTTCAAAACAATAAATGTTAGTAAGTAATTTCTGACAATATGATCCAATAGCACAATCCACAACAGTTCTAAACAATAAGGGTTGATAAAGATTTCATAAAATGTTCTCGACGGGGGTGCGATACCTGGAAACCCCTAACTGCGTTCATATTTTCATTTAATAAAGAATCAACTAATAATCCCCAAGGGACTTTAAACATATTTATCGATTATATAGTTATGAATGTAAGTCACAACTTCTTAATCGGTAAATATTATATAAAATCTTCTGATATTTTACGTTGAAGCCTCAATGACTCGACTTGAAGGAATGAACGATGCGAATTCCGTAATGGCTGTGGTCAAAGTTTCCTTTGTAAGTTAGCATGAAATTTATCACGCTTTGATGATGTCAGTGGTGGCTAACTTTTGATATTGAATTTCTTGCTACAATGTTATGAGGAACTACGGACTCCAACTCAGACATTAAGTGTTTATAATTCATGAACGATCTTTTAATAAGTCCTGATTTGATATTTAAGATAATCTATTTTGGTAAATTTCATAGAAAAGGTAAAAGGATTTTAAAAACATGTATTGTAAAGAGGATTTAGCTCCTTAAATTTTTATTAAATAGAACAAACCTACTTATAATTATTATTAAAGATATGTACGCACTTTTATGTCATAAACTTATTTTTCATTCCGAGTCATAGTGGTTCTCATATCATAAAAAGATGGAGATACCATCGTTTGGTATTATTGAGTAGATCAGACATATTTAACAATTTTATTTTAATTTTTTATTTTTTTTTTGTTTTTGCATAAAAAAATTTATTAAATCTTTGAGATGAAACATTTTATTATTGCTAACACTATATTCCCTTTGAAAATATAGATTTATTCATTTCATATAGATTTATCTATACATTGCCATGGGTAAAAAACCCCATTTTGTAAGAAAAAAAACTCCGGATAATTTAAATTTTTTATCATTTTAATTATAAACGTTCATACTCAATGATCATATAAAATGAAGTAATCAAAAAATTTAAATTATTAACCGTAAAGCCCAGATTAACCTATAACACTGATTCGACCAGATGAGCCTGTGGGGCTTCGACCCTAGCCAAGAGCCATTCACAATTAGTTAATATGTTTGAAAGGTGTATCCTCAGATGCATCATAGGGCCAGTCAAGGAAAACGACATTCGCTGAAAAGGGGAAAGATTAGTCTCTACGGTGACATGAGTATATCCTTTTTTCTTTGAGGATACATAGACGGAAGTGGCTGGGTTACTAGATTGGGATTGGATAGGTAAGGATAACAAGAAGAGTATATGAACTGTTTGGTTGATTTAATGTAAAGAGTAGATGGAGAGATAACGTCCTGAGAGATCGAAAGAAACTGAGAATTAGTGTTGCATATGCACAGGACCGTAAAAAGGTGGAACTAGAAGATTGCATCCCAAGGATCGCTTTCAGCATATATCGTCCCAATAAAAGAGGTAGATTATGCACCATTAGAGGTAAATTTGGGCCCTACATAAAATAAAGAGGTTTCCAATACACGGAAGCACACAAATATATAAACCGTAATCAATAAACAATTAGGAACGCAATAAACAACGAACATATCTTTAATTTGTTCTCAATATGACAGAATTTTTTTTTTGTTTTTTGAACTAAAACCAGTACCTTGGCTTCTAAAGCGGAAACAGTCACTAAAATAAGAGATTGACGATTCAATGATCTTAGAGCAATAGACGCGAAGAAGGATCTAACAGGCTGGCACTAAATAAAGTAAACATTTTCCCCAGGGGCGAGAGTTGGGGGTTGAGCCCCTCCATCGCCTCCCAGCCACATGGCTCTTCCCAACTCCAGCCTTATTGATCTAGTCTTTGTTAGAACGTTCACCTTCGTCCCTAAGTGCTCTCAGGCATTATTGGATTGCTCTTTTATGTTTGTACAAGCAGAGGAACTCTAAAGGGATGTAGTGAGGAAAACCAGAACAATAGTCATATTAAATACCTTAATTTACTTCAGAAATTCACAACTTCAAATTAAACGATACTTGGTAGAAGGAAAACACGATTTTCAGTCGCTTATATAGATTATAGAGATAACAAATGTTAATTTAAATAACTTTTTAAAAATATCTGAACCAGTTCTGAATTCTTATCTATTCAGAAAGGAGAACTAAATCTGAAGTACTTTCAATGTTAACCAATTGGACTTATCAAAACTAGCTCATAAAAAATGGAGAACAAACGAACTATCAATGGAGCAACATTGTAGAATATTTAGTTAAAGACAATTCAGTTGCTATCACACTTACATATTTGAAGATATTAATTTTTAATTCTGGTTAATTAGTCTCAGCGGGAAAGTTAGAACCTGAATTACTGTAGGAAATTATATTCCAGCTAGATTGTAAAGGTTGCGTGAGTCCACTGAAAAATATAAGACAATTCTACAAGCCGGATTCCAATGGATTCCATCGATCCAGTGTTGCTTCAAAGCGATCAACCACTGTGGCCAAACAATACATTTAAATATACTTTTATAATATAATTATTTATATTTAGAAATTAGAGTGCTACCAATGGGTAGTTTCTCTACACGTCTGTATCACTCCATAATAACATACTTCAAATTTACTGAATACATAATTATGTAAAGTTATAAATTCCAATAATGATAAAAAAAAATATTTAGAGATAAATCAAGGAAAACTTAAATTTTGTGAATAAATGCCTTTGGATTAAGACTGCTTAACTCAAATGTTACATTTTCAATGTTAACGATATTTGGTTTATTTATGATTACAACAATCATATAAAAACAAGCTAGTGATACAACAATATTTACGATATTTAGTATGTTAACTTTATTATTTATTTATCACCGTACCCTGCCTGTTAGGCAATATGGATATTCCCTGTAGGGGATACCGGGGTTGACTCATTGCTGCGATAAAAACAGAGAACATATGCTTCTTTAGCTGTGCAAATAGCTTGTTCTTCTATAAAATATATCTTGTTCTCATCGAACTGCTGCTGCACACCTGTATTGCTTATAAGGCAGGGGTAGGTGGAAATAAATAAAAAAATATATATATCTTGTTCTTCTACAGAGGCCTCGCTGGTCTCCTGTGACAAGTGAATAAAGCCCACTGCTTCCTTCCACCTGTAAACGAAGGCCTTGTAGTGAGGATAGTTTTATTTTTTCATTAGGTAGGGGGGATCGCCCTCAGTCAGAACGTGGAGTCCTGTCTCCCTCATCATCAAGGCTCTCAGTGCCTCACAGGCGAGTAAGACGTGCCTGGCCGTCTCTGGAACCCGACAACTTGGGCATAGAGGATCAATGTTTATCCCATGTACGGTGAGCTTTGCTCGGAAAGCCCCATGCCCCGTGAGGGACTTAATTTAAATAATTTGAATTTAGTATAACTACTCGAAAAATATAGTATATGGTAACAATCATCATTAATTTTAGTAAGGAATGAACATTCAAACATATAAAAAAATCAACCCACTGACACAGAGACTATCATGATATCAGGCGTTAAAACATGGTAACTGAAATGTTTCGTGAATTACTGTTTTTGGCAAATTCTGCTTTTTTTAAGGTTGATTTCATCAGGTGTTGAAAGAATATTTAGGAAATTTGTTTTCTTAGGGCAAGAATAGTGATATTAAGCTATAATAATAGACAACTGGAGGTAATTAATTAACAAACAATTTAACATTGTGAAAGTTTTGATTTTTGCAGTTAACAAAAGGTTTTACTACTAAAAGCGTCATATAATAAAACCCGAGATGGCAGTAATGGTTTTTTTTTTATTACATTCCCGAATGCTCATTAAAGGACAAATAATATCAAACTTAGTGGTTTCAATGAGATAACCCGAATGCTATGAAATTATTATGAGCATGTAGTAACAATTATATCCTTGTAATATTATACTATTACATAGATTATATAACAACATCTTTCAACGTATTCTTCTCTAATAACAACATTCTTAGTGTTACGTCTGATCATTAATATCTGATTTATATAAATAAAAATTCAGTTAATAAGTCAGTTTTCAAACTGAGGAGAATTATAAAAACTTCGATTGAGGCCTCAATCGTAATTATGTTTCCATCTATCATCAGTTTTCTATTTCTTGGGTATTTATAAAACTGAAGTAATGGTGGTTAGGTTAATGTTTAAATATATAATTAAATAAATATAATTAAATATGTGAGAATGCAGATGACAACATATTATATATTACCGGCAATATTAAGTCTTTTAGAAGCATCTTACAACGCGTTTTATACTTCTAAAAAAAAAAAAAAAAGGAAAAAGGTCGGTCGGCTTTGTTATTTAAAAAAAAAAGGAAAGTTATAATAAGCTCTATAAAGTTGTGAACAATAGAAGAGGGGACCTGGTTATCTGAATAAATTCCCAGACCTGACTTTAAATCCCGACCCTTTTAATTCCCGAAGGATTAGCTCGCCGTCCCGAACACACTCGGGATTATCCGATCGATCTGGAAGTCAGCCTGGGCAACTCGTCCAATAAAGTCCTGGGAGTTGCTGACTCACGGATCTTGAGGTGGGGGAGGGTTGCGTGGGAAGCTCGGCTTATCAGAGATGATAATCCACTCATCACAGTTTGTATCAGTTCACTAATGATCTATTGATGAGCGCTCTAGGATTTGTGTAAGCTCAATCCAGATGTTTCAATAAATGGCAAATTGTATAAATCTATTTTAATCTGTGTAGCCCGAATTTAAATTATCCCTGATTGGATCATTGATTTATTTTACATATGTTTTGTACATTACAATTTGTACAAATGAACGAGCGTGGCATTGAGTATACTAATTCAAGAATAAGAATTAAAATAATATTAAAAAAAGAAAGTACTATTTACAAATTACCAAAAAATCTAGTACCTAAAATTTTTTTTGATTAGTTATTACGCAATTACTAGTATGATTTTCAAATACATAATAAACCGATATCCAATTGGTTTTTAAACTAAAATTGTTTATTTCAAATTACATATGGAATTAAAAACCATTTACAAACAGTTAATAGCATAACTTCCGTCACAATAAAAAAAATAATTTGTTTCATTGGAAACACTCATTAATTAAATTTTTGGTTCTAATGCATATTGATTTAGGGAAAAAAAAATAAATGTAAAATATTTACGTTTTTTAAATTTAAATATATATATA
>NW_027106114.1:369812-374107 GCF_000696795.3 Halyomorpha halys | reverse complement strand
TACCACCAATGGGTGGTTCCTTCCCAAGATTTTCAAGTGTATATGAAACATACTACATATTTACCTATTGTATTATTTTGTACAGTTGTAAATTACAATAAATAAATAATTTAAAAAAAAATATATGTTTTTTTTAGTTTTCTAACAGACGCCCCTGTACTCTCTGCCGCAACCCTGTAAACTCTCTGGCCGACCTCTTCCTGTTCTGCTGTCTCTCAAACTATTTCGCCAGAATAACACGTTTTGTCTTCCAATTTCTAGGTCTCTTTCCTCTTCTCTACTTTCTTTCCAGTAATGTAACTGGCTGGTCATATTTTTTGGATGGAGACCTTGAAAGTTAGGATTTCTTTCACCTTTTTCCGCTTCTCTCTCAGTTGCGTACTTAGGATTGAAAATAACATATTCCTAGACCTGGGTCTTTCCGATGTTTTCTCATGAAGGCCTATCTGCACAACGCCATACAACTTTTATTTGTTCGATAACCTTTGGTGTCTGCTCGGAGACACTCAGCAATACTTATCAAGAGGGTTCTTAACAAGTTTCTTGACCATGTGGGGCCGCTACTAGTGGTTCCAGAAGGGTCAACCCTTTGTATCTGCGAGTCGGGAACTGCTATTATTAATATTTAGAAAATTTATTTAATTACCCTTAATTTCTTCTTAGTCCAGTATTCTCAATACATAGCAACATTTTTATTTTCATCATCAATGTTTAAATTTACAAATGAAGAGCATAAAAAACGCAATACAGACTAGAAATTATCCGACTTTGGGACTGGACACAACAAGTTCTCACGTCTTTTTTTTTCCTTTTATAACAGCCAAATATCGAACGTACTGTATGCTAGTCAATAAAATGAGTACAGTTCGCATCACGTGCCCTATTACATACAAGATGGAGTTGGAACATACCCTAGGATATACATTACGGAGCTGTCACATAAACATTGCCTATATCTATTCTAAATTCCTCGAAATCCCCCTCTATTGACATCCCCCTCCTGCAAGTTCCATTCCTATCTCTATATGAGTATATAGTTATATGGTACATAAAACCCTTCGAGTTATAGATAATCATCAGTTATCGAACAGTAGTTGTCTAGGAGATAAGAATATAGGAGTATTAACAGTTGTTTATAGCATGTCATAGAGTCTTTATCTCCTTTCTCATAAAGTAAATACGATCTTATACCATTGTACAAATGGGGTACATTATACAACACATATTATTATTTATGGTTGTAAATCATTTGTACAAATGCATTACTCACTTAAAAGTAAGAAATATATTGCTTTGTTGATGAAGAGTTATGCAGTTATGAAAACGAACAACACAATGTTTTCGTGTGCAATAACATATACATATAATGTTGCAAGAAAAGTGATCCATAACAGCTATCAAGGTAATGCAATGATATACAGCTGGGAAGTGCTTTTGGAGGATAGTGTAAGCTGATACTGCAACGGCTACTTTATTCATGACTCAAGCACTTAAACAGCCAGCTTATCTCATCCTCGGGTTACCTTTATAAAAATTTCAAAATACTCACACATGAGTCTTATTAATGTCAAAGGTAATGTTAACAAGATAATATAATTAGTTTTACAATGATGTTATCTAATTGATTTTTATGTACATTTACAATATTTAACTAAATATATTTATTATTACTTGTCTAATTTAGTATTACTTGGATTTCAATCCCATGTTTAGAACTAAAATTAATAAAAAGCATTAAAAAAAAAATAAAATCAGAAACGTAGAAATATTCACTAATAAATAAACCCATTAATATAATTGAATTAACTAAATGAAAAAAATATTATAATAAAATTTAAAAATATTGAATAATAAAATAATAATATGACATTCAAGAATATATGTCCTTATATGGAAATTAAATTATAATTTATTCTTTGTTTAGAAAAAAAAATGAAATTACTCGTATTTATTAATTGAGAACAAGTTATAATATCTCATTTTATAATTTAAATTTCCGATTTCTAAACAAAGCAAACGTTTTGGCATAAGCATTCTCATTCAAGCATACGTTTTCAGAACTAGAACAGCAAAAATTAATTAAAGAAAGTACAGCACTTAACAGCATTGCATAAGTATTTATTTTAAGCTTAAAAATGGTTAAAGTGCGTTCCTATTAAATGCTGTAAATGCATTTTTATTTTTAGAGTTAAAGCTCACAAGGAGAACACTAGGGTATGCATTCGGTTTACAGGAGTAGACGTTAAATTTGTGAAAATATAGGAACAAAAAAGGATATGGAATGAGTAGTTGAACTTGCTCACTAATCAACAAACAAATTGTTTTATACGATAAAACTGCAAAGAATATTTGTAAAATTTAATTTAGGTGTTAATTATTTATTCAATTTAAATCGTAATTATTGTTTTTATTATAATAAATTAGTTGGAAGGCCAGATTTTTGCAAAGGAAATTGAATTCTTTCTGTATCCAGAATAAGCAGGATAAATCAGAGCAAGATGGCTAAATCACTATAAACAAAAGACTGTATGAAATATGATGAACTATTTTTTTTTACTAGAATAAAATTTATTTTTTTATTAACTATCATACTCTAATTGTAATATAATTGAAAATAATTATTTTGAAATACCGCTAAGTAAGTCACACAGGACTATCAACAATATAAAATAAAATCTTCTGCAATTCATTTATTTATTTTGTTTTGTTGGTTACGTATGATAGATATCCCATTTTTCCATCCCTATGGACTTATAGAACTTTGATTATTTTAAGCTCATATATATTTAGTCGTTAAATACTAAGAAAATATGCATCACGTCTTCCAATTGAGACATAGATTTAGCTGTTCCCGCAATCTGACCAGCTTGATTAGTATAATTCCCGCAGGAGCTCGAGTTGTCCGATAGGTCATCAATAAGGAGATTAGCTGAAGTAGTTGGAGAGCTTACTATCAGCCTTGTGTCTCTGCCAAGTTCCCTCAAGGGAATTCTAAGCTGTATCCGACCCAACTTCCCTCAACTTAATCTATAACCGGGTCGGTTGTCCCCTCAGTTGGGAAAGAGAATCAGGTATACTGGGGACATGAGCCTGGTCAAAAAGAGAAATAATCTTATAAAAGTGGGTAAACAACTAAATAGTTGGCTAAATTTTACAACAGATTAGCATTCAGGCACTAAGATTACGTTACCAGAGAAAACAAAACAAAAAAATATGCAGTGATCCTACATCTAACCGGTAGAAACTGTAATATAAAATAGTACAAGAGCCCAAGAGGAGAAAAAAGTCAGTTATTTCATCCCAATTTTTTATTACATTAATGAGAACTATGTATAATTACTAGTCCAAATTGGTGAGTCTGCCAAAGCCTCTCCCATAGGTGGGGAATACAAGATGGCGCCTGTTTCAAAACGTTAAAAACAATATTTTTTTCTTCGGAGCTCCATATCTTTAAAATTATCAACAACACTGAAAACCCTAATAGAACAACATTTAGAGTAGTGTAAAGTTTCTAAAATATTACATATAAGAATAGAAGAAATCAACAATTTGTGAATTTATTTTGTCACGTATTTGTATCATAAAACCTACTACTCATACGAAGCTAAACGTTATAAATCACATTTAACAAGCTTTAATGTGGGTGCTGGCAGACATCCTTACGTCTCATAGTTTTTTTTATATGTTTTGTTAGAACAGCTAAAAATCAACATTTTGTGAATTCATTTTATCTAATGTCACCAAAAATACTACTCCTACGAAGATAAACGTAATAAACTACTTTATAGTACATTAAATTAGCTTTAATTTAAGAGTTAATAGACATTTGTACGTCGAATGGTTTTTGAGATATAAATTTACTTACTACTGATTCAGTGCATCTTTTATGAAATGTTGCTTTTTGAAAAGCTATATCTTGAGAACTATTGAACGTAAATGGCTGTATCAAGGCTCATATTTTAAAAAAAAATTACTCTTCATTAAATAATGTTCAAGTATTTTTTTTTTTTTTTTTGTGTTGTTGATAATTGTAAAGATATGGAGCTCCGAACGAAAAAAAACAATTTTTTTTAACGTTTTGAAACAGCTACTATTTTTTATTCCCCCTACCTGTACTCGGCAGAATCATTTTGACTAGTAATTATACATAGTATTCATTAAAGTAATAAAAAAATTAAGAGAAATAACTGCCTTGTTTGTTTGTTTGTTTGGTTGTTTAGTGGCGCCAAACTTCATTGGTCATCAACGCCATTTATATTTTATTTAATTTTGCTAATATTCGTTAAATTTTATTT
>NW_027106114.1:364928-369522 GCF_000696795.3 Halyomorpha halys | reverse complement strand
AGATAGGAGTGGGTGAGCCTCGTGTGACCTATTCTCAGCCTAGTCAGTACAACTTCCTCTCTACGGCATTTGCGACTGGAGGTACCCCCAGGCATAACTGCCTTGTTTCGCCCCGGCACTAGTACTAAAAGTACTATTACAGTTTTACAGACTGACTCTAATAGAGAGACTGGTGGTTAATGGATTGAATGACAACCTTAAACTACAGATTCGATTATTCCGAAGAACAAACTATGAAACTATTTTCTATTAAATTTACATATTTAGATTACTCAATAGTCTGTATACCACGTGATAATATTTAAGCCCTAAATAGTTTTATCAAGTGTTTATATAAAAGAACGAATCCGTGCTAAGTGGAATGTTGTGTTTTACGTTCCAGCGGGAAACCTTAGGGTAGAATAAAACAACTGTATATTCACCTTGTGTGATTTTATTTAAATACTTAGTGAATGAAACATAGTGAAATCGTTCCAGATTCACAATGCAGGTTTTATAGCACTTGAAAACTCACAAAGGTCGATTAATTTGTTCTTAAAAAACAGTTCAGACAATAAAATTTCAATCTATGGTACAAAATTAGAAGTAATCTATTAAGAACCGAGGGTTCTTAAATAGAATTCGAACTACTGAAATTTTAGAATCCTCTTAACAAGTTTTGCCTTATAACAATTCTGATTTTTTTTTAAACATGTTCATTCATGAGATCTCATTACAACAGAAACGTATAATTTTGTGGGAAAATTATAACAACAACCAATGAAGAAACGATGTCAGGCGAAGAGAGCCGGAATTCACAATCATAGAGCACGATACTTTAAAAAAAAAAATAGTTTAGACTAACCATGAAGCTCTAAGAATTACTTCTAGACACTATCAGTAGTTCCAAAACGAATTTCACTATCTAACATAAAAAAATCCACTCTGTATCTTGTACTGTTACTTTTCTATGTGGAAGGGAACGTACACTAGACCTTGATTGGCATTGGATTAACTTAACCCGGTAAGGATCGAACCCAGACTCGACAGAATCCAGCTCCTGGAGATGAGAAAAATTAAATTTTTGAATAGAAGAATAAGTAACAGCCTTGCTTTTTTCATATAATAAACTGCAGATTGCTAGTTAATCTAGAAAAATTACTAATATTTTAGAAATAATGTAATATGACTATCTAATATTATGAAAAAGACAAGGTTTTCCTCAAAATTATATTTCTTTTCACATTACTAAAAGTTACAGCATTAACAATTCCTTGACACAATAACAGGCAAATAAATAACTACTATTATTCTGGATTTCAAAAATTATACTCTATTTCATAAATCTCCACTGTGACTACATTTCAACGAAGAAAACATATATTCCGGGTCTTTTTTTGAAAAAAATCAAAAGAAAGTTAACAATTACCTGCTTACTTATTCATATTTTTTTCCTGCACCCGATATAGCTCAGGAAACACTTTAACAAGAATGTTTAACTAATCGTTCCAGTAAATATAAAATAACAATGCTGCGTGAATTCCACAGAATTTCGTAAAGCCGTTGTGCTTGAAAAAATAAGGAAAAAAGGATGCCGTAATTTTCGTTACTGGAGCTCGTTAATAACGAAGTAGGCATAAATAAAAGAAGAGTAAGTCCACATAATCAGTTTTTTTCTAAGGGTTATATGTTATATCTCTCTATTTAAAAATTTTTTGAGAAATAAAAATACCCTTAAAACCCCAGTTATCATTTTGACGAAGTATCGGACTTACCGTCCATTTTCAAATCAATTTAATTCCACAAAATTGTTATATATGAAAATTTACTCGTGCTTAATTCTTTGGTCCGTCGGAAAATTATGATCTTACTGAAAAAAATTATTTTATTTTGGTGAAATAAATAAAAATAATATACTTCACTGAAATGTCAATTTTTTTTTAATTTTCAATTCACATCAGTCTACTTCGTTGTAGCGGTGGAGGCTTATTTTCATGATATAAATTAACATAACATATTGGTTGACGATTATGAATTAACAAAATACATGTCATATTATGTGAATTTCAATTTACTTAACATGCACCGGACTCAAGTAAAGATATAGAGCTGCTCAAACAAATGACAAAACTCAACAGTTCTTTCTGACATTTCATCAGACAAAACTAATGGGACTACCGTTAGATAAATCATTAACATTAATCACATTAATATGGAATGTAATATGAACAGTTTAAAGGAATTCAAAACCATCAATCTTTTCAATTTAAACTAAATTTATTGAGAAGAATAAACCTAGTAATATGAATGTTAGAAGGCTATTTATATATGATTTTAGATTTAAATTTATTATTTTATATATATGATTACAGATTTCATAATTCTTATTGTAAATTATTTTTTGTAATCAAAATATAAGATTAATAATATAAAATAACATTTCTTTTATGAATGTAAATATAGAGAGGAAAAAGGATTCATATATATAAATATAGCGTCTAAGTTCACTGAAGTCAGTAGTCGGCGTAGTAGAAATTATGGTAAAGAGGTTTTTCCAGTAACAATTGGAGTTGGAACATTTAAGGGCGGTTTTTTCCGCTTACCTTTTCCCAAGCGGGCCTGAAGTTATATTTTTTAGGAAGGGGCTTACCACTGAACGAAAAGTTGAATAGAAAAAAAGAAAATACTCCATTCTTTTGCAACTTCATACAATAACTAACTAAATACTATGATTTGTCGGCATAAAAAAAAAGTTCTGATAGAAAAAAAAATATAAAATTTGATTTTGAACAATTATTCTTATCTGTAAATACATAACGGATAGAGACATGTACGAGATATATGGGCATCTAGAAGATTCCACTCTAGACTCTTCTATTCTATTTCCATGGCGATTAAAAAAAATATAGCAGTAGGAAATAAGTATATTTTTAATATCATGAAAGTAATCATCAAACTATAAAAAAATAAGAAATTATAATAATTTCATTGTTAATAATGTAGAATAATAAATCCAGCATTCATAAATCTTGTAAATAGTTTAAAATTGAGGTTAAATTTAATTACTCTAAGATATTATCATCTGTTTTAATAAGCTTATAGTGGAAATATAATTAGTTATGAAAAAGTAAAAAAAAATATAAATAAATAATTTAGTTGCAGAATAATTAATTAGAAAAAAATAAAGTAAAATAAGCTACTTAAGCACAGGCTTAATTATATAAAATTAGATATTTACTTTCGATCTGTATTAGAGAAGTCCCAACCAAGCCTTTATCCTACTTGTGGTGAGAAACGAGATGGCAGAGCTTCTCTCGACCGGTTTAACGGTATACATGGTGGTGAAGTGTATAAAATTAATTTTTAATTAACCCTTGTTATATTTTTAATCATTTGACAGCAGAACTGGAATCGTAAACGAATAAAAGTTCAACTATTAAAAGTAATCCTGAACAAGTACAACCAATAAGCCATCATTAATACCTTAGTTGCAGTACTTGGTAAGGAAATGCTGCTTCTTAACCAACGGTTATGCGAGGTGTATTTGGTCAGCTTGGATAACGCACAGTCGCCATGTTCCCTTCACCCTTACTTCAGAAATTTGAATGCTCTCAAGTATCAGAAGGTTATCTCAACACTTGCCAATTATACAGACGTCTATAAAAAAAACTAGATGATACTAGTAAACTAAAAAAAAACTACTTTTTAACGAAAAACGATTTAAAAAAATATTGTAGTTATTGTTTTTAGTATTCGGCATCTCTGAACAGTGCCTTTTCGAATTTGTGAAATGCTAAACTGAACGGCCAATCCATATAGTTCAATTTGTGCCGTATCCAATTTATCTGTGGCTTAGTGGCCAAAAAACCAATCCCTACCTACAAAACGTTCTCACTTTAAACTTCATAAAAACAATTCAATTTTTCACATTCTAATTTTCCGATTGAATAAATTGGATATTAAATAAATTCACAACATAGTGTATGATTGTTTTCACCAAGTCTGACTTTGTCATAAGTACATTGGCAAATATTTTTTTCCAATATTTCCAAACATATTTGATGCGTTAAAAACGAAATCAAGACTGAAAATGATCATTAAATTTATGTTTATGTCATAACGTTTTGTTCACCTTATTTTGACGACAGGTTCTATATTTTAATAAAATTTCATTACTTAAATGAGCAAAACTGTAATTACTAACAATAACCTTAATACACGTCCAGCCATTTCAGATTAATAGTTTGAAAACTTATGTTGGAGAACTACTGCTGAATATATTCCACCAAAGTCCGAACTGTCGCGTTGGTGAATACTGATTAAGCTCTTGAATAACCACTTTAATATAACCCGACGTTGCTGTTAAATTCCATTTATAAATATATACATATCATATTTACATTTAAATTTAACAATGTCCTAAACAAATCAATTTAGATAAACGCTAATACAATTTTTATAATATCTACTTATACAAAATAAACACCAAAATAGTATTTTAGTTTAACTTTCTGCATATAATTTATATGTTTTGATGATGACTTAACAGTAATCTAGTATTACTAGATCTAGTATCTATTTATCAAAATTAATAGTTTTTTTTTTCACACACACA
>NW_027106114.1:358617-364860 GCF_000696795.3 Halyomorpha halys | reverse complement strand
TTTATCTTTCGGTTTATATACAAATAGAGGTTTTATTATTATTTTTGTATATTATTATTATTCATTTTTATTTGTATAATTGGTATTTTTATTTATTGTATAATTTTAGTATCAATATTCATCACTATTACTTATTACTCAATTTAAGGTAGATTGCAGTATTAATAAATAAATAAATATTATTATGGTAAAAGAAAAAAAAAACAATCAGCCCATTGAAATTACGCGGATAATAACTAGAAATGTATTTTCATTGCAATTGATGACATCAATTCTCAAGAAAAAATTTCTTCAGCATACTCCACCTCATGGGCTCTTCATTAATAGTTTGATGTCTTATTAATTTTTTTTTAGTAAATGCACTTTATTCGTCGTCTCTTCATTGCAAGTACACCTTGGTTCACAAAACATATTAATAATTTATATAAATATTAATAATTGATGATAGTAATTAAAGGTTATTGAAATTTACGTACTTGCGTTACAAGTAATGCAGAATATACCATTAACGGCATATAAAGGAAAAAGCCCTATTGTTTACACGTATCCTGAAAGGATGAGATTATGACGGCGTTGGAAATGTCGGGTATCAAAGCCCACAATCCCCTCTCCTAAGTGCGGTGGCGATACCGGCTCCGGCTCGAGGAGATAAGAAATAACACTTATGTCGCTAACTGAGGATTTTACTCGGCCTAGCGTGCTATATAGCAACTCAAGTAGGAAAACGGATCAAAATAAAAAAGGGCTGAAAAAAAAATAATAAGGGCTGCTTGGTTGGTGGAAACGTCCCTGCAATGCGGAATCCGTGGAGGGATTTCAATTTACGGATGGGTGTCTTCCGTAAGCGAGGTTTATCATCGCTACATCATTTAATCTTCTTTTAATTGGCTTTCAGATTCAATGGATTACTTCATGAAATGAAATAGCGGTCTTTGTCTACATTAAATTAACGGCTTTGAACTGCCATGTTTTCCTATTAGTAATAATATAATTAAATTTTTCTATTCTAGGGATCTGATTAATATTAAAACCTTTGTAAAAAATAATTTGATCACAATAAGAGACTTCATTTAGGAATAAATTTAATAATGCTTAGGAATTGCTGGTTTAATTGTTAATTTTAAACTTAAAAAAAAATAATAAAATGATTTTATATCTCATCTTTTGTGACATTTACACTTTATTAGTAAAAAGGTTTCGACCTTATCTATAAGGATTAATTTCTTTTCATAATTAAAACTAATTACTTTCTCTAGAAAAATTTAAAGAAAAATTAAACAGTAATTTACATCCTATAACACTATAAATAATTATAAAATCTTTCGGAAAGAAGCATTAAAAATAGATAAAAGTCTTAAGAAAAAGTTATAAAAAAATTTAGAAAAAGTTAGTCTAAAAATAAACCTAAGAAGTATAGTTCCGTAATTATCGAAACTTAGAAAATTTAAATTTTGTCCATAAATTATGAAAATTTGGAGATCTATTTCCGCTTTCATGAATCGAAATAAAGCAGATTGCCTATTGAAATTAGCATTGTCATGTCATCATTATTAATAGCAGTGTTATTCTCTTTATTACTTATTATGTAATAAATTATTATTACTTCCATATAAGATATTATTATTCCAGATATTATTACTTCCATGAAATAGCAGATCCCATCACCTAGGCTATTGTGTACCCTTACACTAATCAAAATGACTTTATAACTCCTTCATTCTTCATCTTAATCGATTCAAATTATGATTGAACAATAATTATTATATTTAACATTTACGTTCCTCCGTTTTAAACATATTTAGTTAAATACCAGTTTCATGGCTGTTTTCAAGTGCTCGAAACAAGAGCGCATCATTAAAGATAGTGCCTGGAACGCTGGAGTTCTGCCAGTTTGAGAGAACTAGAAATTATTTGTTGGTCGAGAAAACAGTCCAGTATTCCAAAATAAACGAAGGTGTAAACAACTACAGCTGGGTCAACATATAAGTTGTGGTGAGAGAAAACCTTGTAAACTTGTAAGTTTGTTATTGTGTTAAAACATCTGCTTTCTCAATTATGAGGCAAACTCATCCTTGTGGTTAGTCCGATAAAACGAATAAAAATTATTTTTATTCTATAAGATTTTAGGATCGAAGGAAAACAAAAAAGAAGTTCATGATAAGAATTTTATTGAGTAAAGAGTCGGGAAGCAAAAGAAAACCTTTAAAAAATAAATAAATAATCACTGGCAAAAAATACAAAATTAAATATTTATTTATAAATTTAATTTTCTTTCACCAAAAAATATGGGGAACAAATTACTGTAAGCAATACTAGCATAAATATGATAAAATAAAATAAAACTTTTAGCGGCTATTTTCAGAGAAAGGGTTAAAACAACAATAAATTTGTCCATACATTTTTCTAAACAACAATAAGTTTCAAATATTTTTCAATAATTAAATAATTCGTAATTTAGATATTAATTAATAAGGATATAATTATAATATTTTATAGTTGAGAATCTGAATTGTTTCCACATTGTTATTATTATTATTATTCTAAATACCTAATTAATAATCCATTAACTTATGTCTAATTTTGTGCAATAAACTTGCTTCCACTGTTTTAGCGTAAATGATTAAGACGCATACATAAGCTTATATGTCATCTTATTATAAGCTATTATGATACAATAAAGAGCTTACGAACGCTTCCTTGTATTTTAAATTATAGAATTATAGTACAGGTCTTCAATGGAGGACGTGAGGAAAAAAAAAATGTTTTTATTTATACATTTTAGAAATAATTTTGCTAATCAAGCCACAATGTCATATGAATATGACGTACCTAATAAATGTAGTACTTAGCATTTCCAGATCGTTAGTAAGAAATTTCCATTAATTTTCCATTTTCCATCAATTTTGAATTGGATTGTAGGAAGAAAAAAAAAATGTTATATGACCTATACTACAATAAATAACGGCACAAATGTATCAAGATGTATTACAAAAAATACCGCACCCTAGTGACATTGGCCTTGGTCCAAAATAATACTGTCGCTGCTAATGTGTTACTGCAGCCTGAGTTACTGGCGGTCATTTGGCTTCTTAGGGCTTAAGCATCTGCAGCCATTGGATTCTAGGACGTTATAGTGCTATGGAGTGGATAATACTTAAATAGCTATGTAATGTTATTTAATTCGAAAAGATTTAGAAAAATATTTTTTAATTTTTTTTAAGTATGCTTACGTATTAAGATCGATGAAATTATTTTGAATATTGTTATTTATATCTTTTGAAGAAGAAATAGAAGGAATTTGCCTGAGCAGGACCAATCCCGAAACATGACTATTTCATTTATTTTTTTTTATTTAATGTAATTTACAACTGTACAAAATAATACAATAAGTAAATATGTTGTATGTTTCATATACACTTGAAAATCTTAGGAAGGAACCACCCATCGGTGGTACTTCAAACATTAATTTAAATTAGAAGGTCCCATGGCCATCTTCTTTTCAGACGCCTCGGAGGATTATCAGGGATTGTTAAGGATGAAAGATTAACAATTAATGGGTTAGGAATGAATAGACGCTTATCTGTTTTGGGCCAATTTCGCAACGAATGGGATGTTAAAGTCTTTGTGAATGAGTTTATTTGTAACGTAATAAGGAGCATCTAGGATTTTACGTAGGATTTGGGATGTGGGAGGAATTTGATGATTTGGTGGAGCCCCAGAGCTCAATTCCATATGTCCAAATTGATCTGATTATCGTAGTGTATACTAATTTTTTGTAGTGAATGGGAAGTTTAGAGCGTTTGTCTAGTAAGTGTTGTAGCAATCGGAATCTACGAGCAGTTTCTTGTCGTTTCAGTCTTGTGTGTGGATTCCAACTAAGTCTCTTGTCAAGATGGAGTCCTAAGTATCGAATCTGTGATACATAACTTAAATTCAGCTTCTTATTCGGTGATAATTACTGTAAATTTATATAAAATTATTAAATCTGTATACAGTTTATTTATTTGGTCATTAAGTAACCTAGGTTGAACTAAAGTTAGTTCAGAAAAATATTTCAAGGTTGTGCTGCCAATATCTCCTAGTTGAAGGTTTGATCGAATCCTTATCTTCTTATATATCTTGTTTTTATATAAAAAAAAAAAAAATCTATAAAAATCCTATATACCAAATACAATTATTTTTTAAATATAACTGTTTTTTATACATGGTAAAGTAAAATTATAATTTTGGGAATAGTTTCCTGATTAAATAGAATTTAAACATTATTTTTATTGCTATATTTTTACGATCCATCATGACCTTCGGCAATTACAGAAAAATATCATCTGTCCAAAATCAAAGTAGCATATCCTTATATTTATGAAAACTACGATATTTGAGTTACGATTATTGGTATGAGATAATTTCTGATTTCGATAAAAATTAATCGATCATTTATTATATTTAATCAGTGACCGCTCGTATATAGATAGGTCAATTTTTCATTGCGATATGAGTAGAAAATCAGATTAAAATGAAACGAAAAACAAGCTAGCCACGAACAATTGATAGATGTGCCACTTTTGGATTGGACTAATGTAATGAATATAGTTAGATAATGTTTTTATATTTAGGATAGCAAGGTTTTGTAATTTTTGCAACTATAAAAGAAAAAGGTTCAAATATACTTTTTTTTTTGCTGTGTACTGATTTAAATATATTTTAAATCTATTACAAAGTTGTTTATTAGATTTATCAGTTTTAAATGGTTAAATATAGATCTGCGATATAAACCATGAATTTTGTAGAAGGAAACATAATCAGATTCGATCACATTTTCATTACAGAGCTCTTTGATTGGATGCATGGTATTCGGTAATAGCCAATGAGACAGCGGCTAGGAGATGGGAAAGCTAATATCGTTCCTCCTGTTGGCAGGCTGTTTCTTGTAATGGTCTCCTCCCTCTTTATCTTTTCTCGCAATATTCTCCTTTATTGCCGCACCATCGATTCTACCTCCCGGTTCATCGGTAATGTATATTTGCATTCAGCCATTTCCGTTATTTCTTTTATTGCTCTGGCCGATGGAGTTTTGGTTTGGAAGAAGACGATGGCCAATGATTCCCTTTACACCTTCTTCCTATAATTGAGTGGCTTATTCATGGGATTGCTATTTCTTAAGGACTCATCTTCTCAATTGTTAAGCTTAAAAAAATATAATGTAGACTATAAAAACATAAATATCGCCGCATAGCTTAAATAGTGGTATAAATTGACTTTATGTTCAATTAAGTGTATTCCATAAAGCTGAGGTTACTTTCTATCTTATTTTCGTTCTAAAAAAACTATCCTAAAGCTAATGGCATTGTTACGAAATAAACCCACTTAGCGGTACAATTTATGGAATAATTCTAATATAAAATTTTAAATAATACATTTTTTGTCAGATGTGCCACCTTAATCCAAAGTAATGCAGTAAATGAACTTAAAAAATTCCCAACTAAAGACTAATCACACTGATGAATAAGACTTTATTATTTTTTTCTTTTTAATATTTATTTATTCCTATTTACAACTGTACATTATAATACATTTAGTAAATCTGATCTAAGTTAAATTGGAGTGTTACAGGCGTGTAGAGAAACTACCCATTGGTAGCACTCTAATGACATTTTACATTAGTTGGTCTCGTGGCCATCTTTTTTTTAGGCGCTTCGGAGGATTGCCAGGAATGAAAGAGGATGCAAGATTAGAAACTAGGGGGTTTGAGTGGTTAGAGAGTTTATAATAGAAGGAGTGATATCTGGTTCGGGGTAGATCGGTTACATAGGGAACATTAAGGTCTTTATGTATGATTTCATTTGTGACAAAGTAAGGAGCATTGAGGATTTTACGAAGGATTTTGGATTGTAATGATTGAATACGAAAGGAATTCGAAGGTTTAGTGGAGCCCCAAAGCTCAACTCCATATGTCCAGATTGGCCTTATTACAGTCATGTAGATCAGGCTTTTGTAATGTATTGGAAGTTTAGACCGTTTGTCTAGTAAGTGCTGTAATAGTCGAAATAGACTATATAGAACTATAGTGCAGTTTCCTGTCTTTTCAGTCTAGTGTGAGGATTCCAGGTTAATCGCTTGTCCAAATGTAGTCCAAGGTAACGGATCTGTTCGACAGGGGTAAGAGTAACATCATTAAATGAAACTGTAGGGCAGTCAGAAGGTTTACGACGAAGGGTAAAGGTGATTTGATGGGATTTGTTGGAA